>NW_028262413.1:47216131-47418631 GCF_047370975.1 Nipponia nippon
CTGGGTGTCTAAGAAGCAACTGTGCTACTGCGGGGTCAAACTGTATACTTCTGTGTCCTGGTGTATATTTAAGGATGGTTTGCTCTCAGTAACACCCAGCAGTGTCGATGACTTTAGGGTCAGCTCCTTTCCTCCCTAATCCTGCTTTCTATTTTCACATACTTCTGCATGAGCAAGCCCTGGAGATCCTGCAGCCAGCTGCCAGCAGAGATACTCAAAATACAGTTTCAACACAAAAAGAGATGTCGTTTTGGTACTTTAGCAATGATTGCCTCTGGCTACCTTTGGTCCAGGCTCAAAACAAAGACGACAATATTCTCTTTTTCCCATAATGATTTTCATATCCCCATTTTGAGGTTGCAAGAAATTTGGGGAAGCATCAGACGAGTTAGTGCTGGTCCCACAGACGTGTCCTGGGACCAGCGTTTGAAGCCTGCCTTTTTTTTTTTTCCCCTTGTTGCATTCAGCCTCTCCGGCCAATGACTCAGTCACTATTTCTATTCTCTTCCCACTTCTGTTCCTGCCTCTCCAATATTTTGGTCAGTGGCAGCAGCTTTTGCTAATGTCTTGTGGCTGCTTCTCTCTGAGTTATTATTGGAGATGCCTACGAAATAACAGTGCTGCTCTTTAAGACACTGCTGCACCACTGCAGAAAATATTTACCAAAGATGTGGTAAGCAGCTCTTTACTGGAGTGACTGGCGTCTGCTCTGAAGCGGACCAGACGCCAGTCACTTCAGCAAAGAGCTGCTGCAACAGAACAAATTGCCCAGGGCAGCAGATCTTGGGAAGGGAGAAAAGCCAGCAGCCCAGTCTGTCTGTCTTTGTGTTTTCTAAGGGAGAAAAATTATCTTTTTATAAGCCTGCCCTAGTTGGCTCTGACCAGCTCTTCCCAGAAAATACCATTGTAAATAGAAGAGCAAACTATTGCATAAACGGACAGGTTGCCGTTTATATCTGACCTTTCTCAGATCTGCTTTGATGTCTTCGTCAACCCATGCTTCCTTCTCGTCCAGCCCCACCGTGTTTTTAGCTCCTGCTTCTAGGAGAGCACCACTGGACACAGCAAACCTCAATTAAAATCCATTTTTGACATATACGTCTACTCCCTCTGCTCTCTGGACCAGCTCCAAATAGAATAATCCTTTTTTAATTCTGCCCTCCCAGGGAACTTCCAGTTTTGTGTTTGCAAATTGTATGGGTAAATATGGATAGGGGTAGATACTTTTTTTTTTTTTTTGAAAGACACGGGGCTTGGCATATCACACAGTTTGTTGCTAGATCAGCGTGGTGGCAGCACGCAGCGCCGGACTGTTTTTCTTACTCTGATAGACCCTTTCCAGCTCAAAAATGACAATTCACCAAAGCCAAGCCAAAAAAAAAAGTAAAGGGCAGTTTCAGAACTGGGTGTTATCTGCCTGGAAAAGGCTGCAGAAAGGCAGACTGTCTCCACAGGCTGCTGAATAAATGCTGATAAAAAGGACAAACTCCCGTGTGTTTGTTATGGGTGGTGTGGTTTTTAGATGTATCCTCTGGTGGACACGGGTGGTTGTAATTCCCTTCCTATTTGAAGAGAGCATCTGTTTTATGTGATATTCCTTGACTCCTATAGCCAGACCAGGACAGGAGGAGTTTAATGGCTAGCCCTGCTCTTCTGCCTGCAACTGGGGAAGTAAAGAATGAGGCTGAGGTAGATGCTACAAGTTTCTGTGGGCCTAGAAATCCCCAAACTGCTCTCATGCAGGTGGATGGAAGGACTCAGCACATCCATCTCGCTCCTGCTGGAGTCTTGGAGGCTGCACCATCCTTGGACTGGCTGAATGTGACTTCTCCTCCCCATCCACTTCTCCATCTTGCACCGGTACCTTCTCATGTGAGTCCTGGGAGCCTATCACTGTGCTCACACTGCTGCAGGATCCACTGGAGGGTGGTTGCTCATAACTGACCTGGAGGTAGAACTTCCTCCTGGATAAAGCACTAGATCAAGGCTCAAGAGTCAACGTCTCCATCCTCTCCACCCACATGCCTCATTTTATGAGACCGCCAGTTCAAAAGGACATAGAAAATTGCTGTCAATGGCATCAGGAAAGACACTGAAAGGTTTGATGTCAGGTCGATCTTCCCCTGGATCAGCAGCTTCGTTCCAGAGCACAGAGGAGAAACGATGCCTGTCATTCACCCCTGTGCCACACTGTGGTCAGGAGATCCACGTCCTGCAGCTGTCTAGTGTGTCTGTAAAGTGGAGGCAGGGCCACAAGATCCTGTTGCTTTGAGGAACTGTAGCTTTGCGTTGCAACCCCAAGAAGTCCTCAGAAACCCACATTCAGAAGAGCTGTGATCTAAGCCCCTCCCATCTTCTCTAAGAAGAAGTAACATCTGTATTGTTAGTAGGTCCCATGGTGCTCACTGGGGGTGTGCAGCAGTTTAGGAACTTCTGCCCTTGGTCATCCTGGAGAGAATCTCAGGGTCAGAGCAGGTTTGGGGCATGACAACTGGGGAACCTCCTCAGAGGACAGTTCTGTCCCCATGGGCCATTTGGATGCTGACACCAGGGCCCAAACTGGGACTATCATCAGCTCTGTTTCATTGAGCAACCAACAAGATCTACTCATAGCTGCTGGGAACAGGACTGGCAAGCCCATCAAAACCTGGGAGTGATGTTGGCTTGGCTGATACCAACCTCCTGAGCGAGCAGCAGCTCCCAGCCGTTGCTGGTCTGAATCCAGTGTGCTCAGCTGGGGAAAAATAGAAAAGAGAGGGACGGTTTCAGACAGGGGCTCCCTGGCTGGTGGGTGCACGTGGCTGCTCACAGGTGCTCTGTGAGTGGAGGGGACACAGAGCAGCTCCTGCGTCCCAGCACAGTCCTCTTCAGGCAGAGATGGTTTTTAGTGCTTGACTTTCACAGGAGCTCTGTTCCCTTTTCTGGCACAGACTCTCCCCCTTACCTTGGGCAAACCATTTTCTCCTGGACCAGCAAAGGTAATTAGATCTCTGTGTCCCACTGGACTCCATGGGAGCTGGGCACCAACGTGCCTCCAAGGATCCCTTCTGCTGCAAGCCCTCCAGAGGACTACAAGAGAAAGTCATCAGCAACTCCTTGCCTCCCCAGAGTGTTGTAAGAAAAAATACGGTGCAGGTAAATTAATGGTGCTTGCATGGGATCAAGAGGGAGAGCGTAAGGAGGCGGTACAGGGAAACTCCAAAGGTTTTAGAGTTGGGTTTGATTAGGCAGCAGGAATCGGCTGATAGATCAGATCTTGCCCAATTTGAGACTCTGCCCGGCTAGCCGGAGGATGGGCTTGTGTGGGAGACGGCGGCGCACATTGCTGGTGCCGCCCGTGCTCAGGAGATGTATTGGCTGCCGGAGGAGGAATAGAAGTTATTGACATGAAATTTGCTGAACCTCAGAAATTTGGCTTGGGTTCAGTTCAAGTCCAACGGCTTCTCCTTTTTCCCTGGCTGGTTTGCGCCTGCCCCGTCGGACCTGCTGCACGCCTGAGATGCAGCCACGTGCAGATGGCCAGCAGAAAGCCAGATGACGGGCTGGCGAGCCCGGGATGCCCGGCTGCCGGCAGCACACACTCGCCGATCGCCTTCCCTGTAACGCCAGCGAAGGGAAGCCTCGGCACGCTTCATGGAGCTCCTCACCCTTTTCAATGTACAGATAGCTCTGCTTTGCTGAGGTTATGCTGGATTTTATGAAGGTTGTGCTTGAGCCTGCTCTAAGAGAAGTGGTCTTCTCAGCCCGGATTTTCAGCACCATTGGGAAAGACAGGAGGAGATGCCACTCCTTCTTCATGTTTCACCATGTGCCCAACGACTGACACAAGAGCCAAGGTGTCCCTTTGGCTTGTTCTCTCATCGGAAAAATTGCAATTTAGCTTAGAAGAAACAGCAGATGCAAATGGTTTGGAAATTGTAAGAGTTCTGTGTTCATTGCTGTGATATTTGCTGCTGTTTCTTCTCCATGGATTGGATCCAGTGGGAAGCTGTGCCCTGGAGCTCCTGCTTGAGCATCCTTTGCCCTCGCTGAGGCTGGCAGCAAATGACTTCAGGCTGCAAAGCCAGCGCCGGTCCAGCCCAGCCAGCTTCTCCCTGGGAGCGAGACGCACCTTCTGCGCTACTCCCCAACATTTCTCTTTTCACTTCACACTGCCTGGAAGATAGAGTAACGAAACTTCATAGCAAGGATACATTTCTAGTTGTTCTGTATTTTTCAAATGGAGAACGTGTGTGAATATTCGTCTCTGGCTGAAGGTGAAATGACACTGCAAGGCAGTGGAACTACACAGGGTCCCTCTGGCCATGTTTGGGGAGAGGGGTAGCTCGAGAGAGGTGGAAATACAGCTTTTATTAAAGGGAAAAAAAGCACCTTTCTCTGCTGCATTAGGTTTGGATGAAGGCAGCCTTTCTGTCCTACAAAACCTGAGACACCAGTGCTTTCCTTGCATTGCAGCAGGGTTTTATTGGGATGGCTTGAGTTTGTTTTCCTACAAAATGAAAGCAGCAGCACAGGGGATAACCCTGTACTCATGGCACTGGCCTGACTTGTGCTTCAATCCCTGTTTGTCCTGACCCAAACCAGGGAACTGAACCTAATACCCCGTATCTCAGATGGGTGCTCTCATCTCCAGCACTGAAGTCGGACTCTTTCTCCCTGAATAACTGCTTAGTTATTTAAACAAATTGGCCCAGCTCCACCCAGAAGAGATTTAAAGAAATGGGGCTGCAACCACCCATAGAGCCGGGTCTTCTCCTGGGATGTGAGAGTCCATGTCCCTGCTCCAAGCACAGGGCCCCTCCTGGGGTGGGGACCACCACGGATGGGTGCCATCACCCACCGGTGAGGAGCTGTTGGGAGATGATTTTACCTCTGTGGCTTTGACTAGAAATCCGGGCTCGAGCTCAGGCAACCTTTCCAAGCAGCACTTCGTGGAAACTGGTAGTTTGCTACCCAAAAAAAAAAAAAAAAAAAAAAAGTTTTGGTTTTGCCAAACTGACATTTTTCTGACACAAGAAAACATGTTGTCAAAAAACTTCCCAACCCCTCTGCTGGGAATGTGCTCTTTGCCATCAGTCCCCAAGGCTGGAGCGCTGGGGTGTTGAAATGTTACTACAGCCCTGGAAACTGTGAGTCAGCTTGTCCCCACCCACAGCAGATACTCGTGGGAAGGGCCTTGAAAAGCCTGGAAACTCCGCAGCTCTTGCCTTGTGGAGTTTCCATTAACCCATTAACATTAATTTCAGGTCTGGTGAAATGCAGCATTTGGCGAATTTCTATCAGATTTTGTCCGTTTTTCCCCCCGTTCCCTTCCTGATTCTGATAAATTTTGGAGGATATTTAATTTCAACTCGTCCCTAAGCAGTTTGGCTGCCGTGGCCCCGGTTCACCCCCCGAGCCCCATGGGACAAGCTGGGCCTGGGCAGCAAACGCAGCACCTGCTGTGGTGCCACCGGATCCGGTGGAGATTTGGATGGGGTCTCTGGATGGCAACACTTCCATCCCGCTTGGAGGAAAGGTGCCAGTGCAAACTTTGCCGGTGCAAAACCCTCCCGGCTGTACCGCTGTGCTGGGATATAAATGCATTGGCTTGGGCATCTCCTGGCAGGGAGGAGGGTCGTGCAGCGATGTCCCAGCTTCACCGGGAGAAGACGTGCGGCTGCTCTGCTCCCCATGGGGATGCAGGCAAAAGCCGCATGGTGCCGGCCATCCCCGCCAGCGGCTGGGCAGCCTGTCTGCCTGCACCGGCGGCGGCCGCGGCGTGCCGTGACACACATCAGGGTTTCCTCGAGCGGGTTGGGGTCTGGGTGCGATGCTGCCGCGTGCGCGCAGGCTCTGTGTGCAAGCCCTGCTGCAGTGGGACATGCAAACCCGCTTTCGGGGCACAAGGTCGGCGGGACATGAGCGGTGCTTCCCTCAGGCGAATCCACCGTGCTCAAGCTAAGCCCTGTTTTTGCACGCACACAATTCAGAGCAGCCTGTGCAAACCAATGGCCTCAGGCTGTCTTGGAGCCATCTGCAAACTGCATTTATTGCCGACTGGAAAACACGTGAAGGTAGCAAATCCCAGGTCTTAACTCGGCGTACGGTGATGTGAAACAACCTGTGCGTTCCCCTGACGCATGCCCTCGCGTGTGTCCCAGGAGAGGTGGCAAAGGGTGGCTACAGCTCGAGCCCGGAGGAGCCGGGACGGGCTTTGCCGTGGCTGGAGCCCGCCTGGGACGGGGGCATGCCAAGGTAGCGGGGTGGGATCACATCCTCTGCGCGAAGGGTTTCAAGATGCTGAGGTCTGGGAGCATGGGGTCCGGCGTTGTGAAATTCTCCATAAAGGAAAATTCTTCAAACATTTTTTTTTTTAGCTTTGGATTTATCAAAATGCCTTGTTCTGATTTTAGCTTTTTCCATTTTGAAGACGGTCCAAAGTCCTATCACAGTGTGTTACCGCACAGAATATAACATTTGCAAGGGTAAAACGAAAAGTCGGTTTGAACTGGAAGATCACGGCAATGTCATTAAAACAAAGGAAACGGGACATTCTGGTGTTGTCAAAACTTTTTTTGTCTGGTTCCTTTCAAAATCAGCTTCCAGCAAAACCAGCCTGATTTTATGAGGCATTTTTTTAGTTTTTGGCAGAGCCCCTCGCTCTGGCACAGCAGTTTTGTCGTGGTTTCTCTGGCTGGGCTCACACGCTCTGTGTCCCTGTTCCCGGGCGGTGAAATGGGGGTGCAGCGTGTCCCCCAGCCTTCGCTGCCCCTCGGCATCGAGTCAGCGGGGTCCCCTGGCTCAACCCCATTTGCAAGGCATTAAAATAACCTAAAAATTGAGCTGTTAAAGTATTATTTAAATGGCAATTATTCCTTTTGTGTTTTAATCTCTGCATCCTTCCCTTTGACCAGAAACGTATAAAATGCTAGAGAGAAAAAAAAAAAGCAGAAAATTCGGAGATTATTTTTCCTTACTGAAAACCCGGGGCGCAGCAGTCCTTGCCTGCAGGTTTAGGCTCTGCTGTCGCCTTCAACCGTGCTGGCGTGGACGCGATGGCAGCGCTGGCCCCTCTCCCCCCTCTCCCCGCTCCCTGGCCGCAGTTTTGGCTTTGGGAAGAGGTTGGTGCCGGTGCCCTTCCGGCCACCCACGGTCCTCCTGGGCCCAAGAGGATTTGGCTTTATATAGTACCTGGGAGATCCATGTCAGATAAGACTGGCAGGCTTTCAAAAGCTTCTCTCTAGCTTTTGTGCCAAGACCTATAGGATGCGTTCCAGAGCATCTCCCAGGAATGTCTGTTATTATGACAGGCAAAAAAAAAAAAGGAGGGGGGGAAAAAAGGCAGCGAAGGAGCACATTGCTGTTAATTACTAGAAATCCTTTAATAACCAACATTACTATAAATTATATGTGCATTATGACAAGTACAATTGAGTGCTCTGTTTTTCTTGCCCACGTTAGAGCACGGAACAATGTACTCTTGTTGCAAGAGCTGAAATGGATGGCACTCTGGGTGAAATCAGGACTTCTCCATCGCATACCTGCGCCCGCAGAGATGGTCGGCCGCCCCGGGTCCCATGAAAGCTCCATTGTTCGTCGTGCCATATTGCAGGCACCGTGATTACATAGTGTTGGATAAGCAGTAATATGTTGCTTGCTGAAATAATAACCTATCCTTAGTTTGAACAGTGCTATATTTAAGATTTATATATATTTAAATGTTGGTAATTGCACATTTGTGGCATATTATAATTCGGATGACAGTTTGTAAATACGATATTGGAAAGAAAAGCATCAGCTGCATTTAGGGAGGTAAATCTTGGGGTCACGCAGGACAGGTTGATCGATGTGGATTTTAAACAAGCGTTGGAACCTCTCTGGAGCAGACTGGGGATGGGCAGGGATCCTGCCCGGGTCCGAGATCCAGGAAATCCCAATTTCTGCTTCCACGTCTGAAGCTGCATCTTTTTTGCAGCCCTTCCATGCGTTTTAACTGGTCTTTATTCCCTAACGTGAAAAAAGGCTAATAGCATTTTCCTACCACAGTGGGATGTCGGCTGACTTTTGTGAATAGCTCTGAAGCGTGGTGTGGATGTAAAATACCGCTGCTCTGCAGGTCGGTGAGAACGCTGGGGTTCAGCATGGCCATCACGGTGCATTATTTCCATGCAAAGTGAGTCAGTACCCAAATAACATCACCTGGTTTTATTCCCGGTTTGGATTCTACATAGGGAAGGAGCCGATCGGAGGAGGACGGCGCCGCACGGGACCATCAACCCCCTGTCCGTAGCAGTTAGGAAACCCAATGGCAGAGGCAGCAGGTCCCTTACAGGATTTATATGATTTTTTTTTTACATTGCATTTTTAAGAAGGCAAACTGCGTATTTCCTAAAACCCACCCAAAAAGGGCAGGGGAAAAGGAGCTTTGCCCCTGATCCTGCAGGTCAGTAGGTGCACAAGTAACGCCAGAGTCAAAATTGCTGTTTACATACTGTAATTGTTGGTGCCAACCTTAGTGGCACACAGCTATTGATTTTAAATGGAGTATTTTGGCATCCCTTACGTTAAGCTGACACATGCAAACTAAGGTTGCCATAAAAAAAATTGTACAAACTTAACCGAGTGCATTTAAATCATGTTCTTAGGTGCATTAGTGCAGGTTTGGGGAAATGTGGACACAAACCTTCAGTTACGGCATGAGCTACCCAAAGACGCCAAGAGACAAACTATGAACGTTCAGGTTGCCTACAGTTTGTTGGTTGAAATACTTTTATTGTTTTGGGTTGGCTTTTTTTTCCCCCCCCCTAGCTGGTCAACTGCTGGGGAATAAATTGCCAGGATTTATTTTTGCTCATTACTGAAGCTCCCGGGTCGGTTCTCAGGCTGATCCTGCAGACAAAGCTCCTTTGCTTTCGGGTCCCGCTGATCCGGACGAAGCCGCTGCCCACGGGCGAGGGGAACGTCCCGTCCCGTCCCGTCCCGTCCCGTCCCCGGCCCGCGGTGCGGTGCGGTGCGGCGCGGTGCGGTGCGGGGGAGCGGAGCCCCTGGGAGCGGGGCCGGTTGCGGGAGCCGCCTCCTCCGGAGCGGGTCCCTGCCAGGGGCAGTGGCCCATGCGCCCCGGGAACCGCCGCCTGAACCCCCGCTGCGGGGTCAGCCAGAGGAATCGCCGGTTTAGGGGTTTTATTTATTTTTTAATTTGGGGGGGGGGGGACACACGACCACCCCCCACGCGACTCCCCAGCCGCAGCCTCCCTCCACCACCGTTCCCACCCGGCCGCCTGGGGCGGGACGCGGCGCCGCTCCGCCCCCACGGGGCCGCCGTTCCCCCCCGCCCCCCGCCGGCGCCCGCCCGCCTGCCCCGCGGGGCCGGGGCCCGCCGCCCCCCGCCACTCCCCGCCGCCCTGGGCCCCCGCGGCGGTGGCGGGCGCAAGGACCCGGGGCGGCGCGGCTCGCGGCGCCCGCGGAATGTCTTTCATTCACGGGCACGCCGCGCCGCGCGAGGAGGGAGGGAGGGGGGAGTGGGCGGTGCCGGCGCGGCGTCCCGGCCAATGGGCGGCGGAGCGGCCGCGCGTCACGCGGCGGCGGGCCAATGGGCGCGGAGCGGGCCTGAACTTTTGCCACGGCGGACAAGTTGATACATCGCGGGGGTGTGTCCCGCCGCGGCGGCTCCGGCGGGGGGGAGCGGCCTTAACCCCTGCGCCGCCGCCGCGCCGCCCTGACCTACTTTCCCCCGGGCGACGGCGGCGGGGCGGCCCCCGACCCCCCTTCCCGGTCCCCGCGGGGGGCAGCCCGCCGGCTGGAAGCGCGGTGGGGGAAACCGCCTCGCCGGAGCGGCGGGGAAGGGCCGGGGGGGGGGAGGGGGCTCCCCGCGTTGGTGAGGAGGCGGCTGCGGCGGCGGCGGGGGGGGGAGGTGCGCCTGTCCCTTTAAGAGTTCGGAAACTTGAGCCGGTGTTTGCGCAAGGCCCGGTGCCGCGCGGAGCCGCCAAAGTGTCTAGACTGGCACATGATGGGCGGCAGCCAATCGCGCCGCCGCTCGCGAGGGGCCCTGCGCGCGCGCCCCAGCCACACAAAAGCCAGCGAGGGCGGGCGGGCGCGAGCGAGCGAGGGAGCGCGGAGGCGGCGGCGGCGGCCCCGGCCCCGGCAGCCGCGGCCCCGGGAGCGGCGCCGAGCCCTGGATACGTACGACGCCGCACGTGCTGACGCCGGCCTTCGCTCTGGGTTCTGCTGCTGGTTTTGCGCCTCTTCGATTTGTATTTTGTAAATTTTTTCCTTTTTTTTTTTCTCTTTTTTTTTTTTTTTCCCCCCTAACTCTTTTTGAGCGAAGGGAGCCGAGCGCCGACCCGGCGCCAGTTCCCCGCCGGGCGGCACCCCCGCGCCGGGGCGCTCCCTCCGCACCCCGGTGTATGGTGGAGCCGCCGAGGGGCGCAGCCCAGCGCTGCCCCGGGCTCTCCCCGTCCCGCGTCCCCGCCGGCCGCCCCCGCCGCTCCCCCCGGTCGGCGGCCGATGTAGGGCACGGCGCGGCGCGCCCGAGCCCCAGCGCCGCCACGGGAGCGGCCCCGCACCGCCGCGGGCGTCGGCGCAGCCCCCGCGGCGCCGTCTATGCCCGCTCCGCGCTCCCTCCCCGCCGCCTCCCCCATGGTGCGGCCCCGCCGCGGGCCGTCGGCGATTCGCTGGGCAGGGCCGCGGGGAAACGAAGCGCCGCGCCGGGCGCTCGGCGCAGCCTGCGAGGGCGGCGGGTCTGAGATGAGATAAAGCCGGCGGCGGAGCGAGGAGCCCGGCGGGGGAGGGGGGGGGAGCGGCGGAGAGCGACGCGACCCCCGGCCGCCCGCGGTGTCGTATGTTCAGGTCCAAACGCTCAGGGCTGGTGCGGCGACTTTGGAGGAGCCGCGTCATTCCGGACAGGGACGGCGGAGATGGGAGCGCCAGGAGCGGCCACGACCTGGGAGCTACCGGTAGCTGCAAGATCCCGGAGAAGAACCCTTCGGCGGAGATCCGGGCGGTAGCGCGCAGCCTGCTGCGGGAGGCGGAGGAGCAGCGGCGGGGCGAGGCGGCGTCCCGCGGGGACCCCATGGCGGAGCGGAGCGGGGCCCGGCTCCGCGCCCCGCCGCGGCGGGAGGGCGCCGAGGGGGCGAGCCCGCGGCGGGCGCAGGAGAGCGACGGCCGGACGGTGACCTGCTGCCTCTTCAAGGAGCGGGAGCCGGGCGGACACCGGCCCCCCGCCGCCGCCGCCACTACCGCCGCCCCCCCCGGCCCCGACGGCGCGACCGACGGCGGCTCCCCGGAGCGGCGGGGCCGGGAGGCTCGGTCGCGGCTGCTGCTGCTGGAGCAGGAGCTGAAGGCCGTCACCTACTCGCTGCTGAAGCGGCTGAAGGAGCGCTCGCTGGACAGCCTGCTGGAGGCGGTGGAGTCCCGCGGGGGGATGCCCAGCGGCTGCGTGCTGGTGGCCCGCACCGAGCTGCGCCTGGGGGGCCAGGCCGCTCCCCCCCACCTGCTCCTGGGCAAACTCTTCCGCTGGCCCGACCTGCAGCACCCCGCCGAGCTGAAGCCCCTCTGCGAGTGCCAGAGCTTCGGCGTCGCCGACGGCCCCACCGTCTGCTGCAACCCCTACCACTTCAGCCGCCTCTGTGGGCCAGGTGAGCAGCCGGGGGGGGGGGGGGGGGGTCGGGGTCCTTCACCCCCCACCCGCTTTGGGGGTTCGGGGCCTCTGGCCCTTTCCGCCGCTTTATTTGAACCCTCGTGGGCAGCCGGCCCCGCGCAGCGGCGGGGATGCCCGGCCGGGATGCGCCTGGCCCGGAGTCCCCCGGGCTGGCAGCCCCCTTCCTCCCAGCCGACAGCGGTTGGTGCTTAAAAGCCCCCCTCACCTTTTTTTTTTCCTTCCCCCCCTTCCCGCGGAGGTCCCCCCCTGCTATTTAGGTGCCGAAGGGGCGATAATATGCAGTTTGCATACTGCTGGCGCCAGCCTGGCTCGCTGTTTATCGGAGCGGCCGGGGAGCCGGGCAATTACCGCCGCCGGCTTAAAGCCGCAGGGCCCCGCCGGGCGCAGCGGGGCCGGGGCGGGAGGGGGCTGCGGGGATGCCCCGGCCGGGGGGAGCGCCGGACCCGCGTGGGAGGGGGGCAGCTGGGGCTCATGCATTCCTCGGGCTTTTCTTATTTTTTTTTTTTGAGGGGTCCTGGAGAACACCAACCCCCTCCTGACGGTCACTTTCTTGGCAAGAGATTTTTTTATTATTATTATTATTAATATTTATTTTGGAATCCGGGATCCTGCCTCTCTTTTTGCATCACTTCTTTGAAAGAAACTTCTGTGCTGGGCGTGCTTCCCCCGAAGGTCGCTAGAGGCTGGAAGCAGATTTTCTTGCTTCAGTTGGAGTAGACGTGCATTTGTAGGAACCGTGCATTTATTTTAGAAACGGGCAGAGTTTCCCAGTCGCCTTCCTGCAGCGGTAGTTGTTTTCCCAGCGGTCTATGGCTGCAAGCACCGTGCAGGGAGTAGTAGAGAGCAGGGCTCTTATCGAGTGGCTCCTTATCATTTTGATAGTGGGTGGCTGTGCCAGGGTCCCACCCGCTCCGACCGGGCGCTGGGGACGGTGGCAGGAGCCTGGGAAAGGCCATTTTCCACAAGTGTTTGCATGGTACCATCTGTATTCGTCACCCGATTTACTGTGGGGTGACGCAGCGGAGCGGTGTGGAAACGCCTCGGTGCTTCGAAGAAGTCCCCCGTGGCAGCAGGTCTGGCTCTAGCGTGGGACCAGGTCGGGCCGTTACACCCAGATTGGGACATCGGCTCCATTATGTTTTATTTTGAGACTCTTAAGCACCCTGTGAGGAGAGCATCTTGCTGTTGGGCAGCTTGCTCAGTTAGGGGAGATGAGGAACCTTTTCTTAGAAGCAATAAATGACCACAGGCCCTCCCAGAGCTATCACACAGGGGCTGCGGAGGTTGTTCCTAGTGAACTAACCCAAGCTGAGCTGCAGTTGTTGGGCAGAGTGCCTCGCTTTCGGACCCGTGTGGGAGCCAAGGAGCACGCCCTTGTTTCACTGGTCTGGGGTCAATGTGATGCCATTGACTTTTCAGGACAATTTCTCACTGAAGTCAGTGTCTGCTCAATGCCAGTGCTGTGATATAGCCCAGCTGGCCGCGCGCTCCTCAATTCTAGCAAGTTATAATTCAAGAAACACATCACTCCATAATGCAGAAGGAAAAAAAACCCTCTAACTGGTGCATGAAGTTGATGGAGGACCTTCGTCAGCCTTTTGCGTGGTCGTGACTCTTACAAGGACAGCAAGAGCCAGTTAGATGACCTGGTCCAGCAAAGCACTTCTAAGGACTTGCTTAACTTTAAGCGCATGACTGCTGATGGGCTGCTGCTTAAAGCCGAGCTTGGGAGCTTTGCTGAAGGGAGGTCAGGCTGAGCAGGATCATGGGAGGGGTGCCAAGGGGTTTGTTGGGATGGAACTAAGTGACTTTGGTGGCTTGTTGGGAGAAGGCAGCCCAGTCCCTGGTGTCACAGTGTGCCAAGAGAGGAGCATCTTCTCATCGCCCGACGCCCTTTTTCAGTCCTTCCAACCTGGTCAGGGAGCTGTTGTTAAGCCTGTGTGTGTTTGAGCCATGGTTGGAGGGTTGTCTCCCAACGCAGACGATGAAAGCATCGTTCTTTGGGAGCAAGGTGCCATTTTGTGTGCTTCAGGTTGTGGGTGCCCAGGCAGGCACTTTCAGTAGTAAAGCCCACTTGGGAAGGTCAAGGTGGAACCCTCATTCTTCAAAAACTTGAAGAGCTCTTGGTTTCAAGTTGCTTCCAAGTGGGTTTTTTTCCATTGGGTGTTTATAACCTTGGAAGAGTTCCTGCCTTGAAGGAGAAAGCGCAAGGGTTTCGTTGACAAACCGAACACAGCACTAACAAAGTTTTTTGTTTTTCCAGAGTCTCCACCACCTCCCTACTCTCGGCTGTCTCCTAATGATGAGCAAAAGCCACTGGGTATGTATTTTCTCTCTTTTGATCTCCCGGCAGCTCTTTCATGGTGCAGTCCTGGTGTTGGTTCGAAGGCATCCCTACACGGCACGTCAGGCAAAAGCCAACAAGTCGGGATTTTATGGCTGCTCATTATTTCTGAGCAAGCATCAGCTGACAGGTTTTAAGAAGTAAATGGATGTCAGTTTATCATACCAAATTACTGCATAGACACATGCATATTTTCCAAAATAATATGAAGCGCTATCTTTAATGAAGGCGTAATGAAAGGTTACCAGGCGCCATGTTTTGTCTGCGTGTGTAATCTGTGGGATGACGGAGCGGAGGGGGAGTCGGAGCTCCTGGGTGCCATTTCCATAAAGCCCTGGCTGCGCAGTGCCGTGGAGGAACCGGCTATTACCCTTCCTCTCATTATTAAAATGAGACGTAAACTCTTTGAAACTCGGCACTGTATAATTTCTGAATGGCTTTTCGCTTTTCCTGATGAATTATAAAAGCGTTTTAAAGCGAGTGAAAGCACCTTGGGTAGGCTGGGCATGAAGGGAAGGCTGCTGGAGAGCCTGGCACAGGGCAGCCTTGGAGCCTGGTCCTGCGTGGTGCACGCTGGCTTGGAGATGTTCCGAATTGGCATCGCTGCATCCTGACCATCCTTTCTTAGCATCCGCTTCTTGCTCAAGTAAATGGGAAGCAAAGATGTGGGAGGGAAGAATCCCATGTCCCTCTTGGGTTTCTTGCCAGGATCGGTGCAACTGAGTGTGGGATTTCTGCCTTCGTCCCGTAATCGGTGCCTCTGATTTACAGAGGGGGTAATGGCTGAGGGGAGCTGCTTTTGCTTCCCCCCCCCCGCCCCCCCCCATCAGGCAGGGATGGGGAGGTGGCAGAGGGAGACAGGCGGGGTTTGCCAGGGCGACAGGAGCAGGACAGGGTGCCTGCCTGTCCCACCCAGCCCCGAGGGAAGGCGGGAGCTGCCCTGTGCCAAAGGTGAGTCCCTGCCCTGCCGGGCCTGGGAGCTGCCTGCGACCTGCCTGCGATGCAGCCGCTCGTGCAGCCAGTGCGTGCGCGCCTGGCGGAGGGACCGGCTCCTTCATCCCTGCAGCCGATCTGTGGCATGGGGCAGTGACCAGAGTGTCCTGCCAAGCAAAATTTGCTGGTCATGTTTTTTTTTCCTTTTTTTTTTTTTGTTGTTAGTTATGGAGGAAAAAAAGGAGTTGTCCCTCCCCATGCTTCCCCTTCCAAGTTAATTCCCTTTAGAAACTGCTTGTGCTGCAGGGAGAGATGATAGTGAGTGACACGTGACTTTATTAAAACAACAGCCAGGGATTGAAATTTGCTTCACTGGCTTGTTTGATTGGAAAAATAATAGTTAATCTGTGAGCAAACAGTTGAGCACTTAATTAGAGGGGTGTAAGCAAGAGAGAATAACAAAGACTCTTAACTTGTTAAAACAAAGTTTCCTTCGCTTCAGCAAAGAGGAAGGAAGGAAGGAAGCAAGAATAAACAGCTTCAAGAATTTTAATGGTGATAATTAAGTATAGTAACTATGAATTGTTTAGAGGCTTAATGTAACTTTATCCAGTAAGCACCAAGTTCCTACTTGTTTGATCAACTTAACTGCAGTTATTTTTGTGGTCGAAGCAATTCAAACTTTGCATTTGTATGGTAGAGGTACAAAGTTAATCGCTGCTTTGTGGCCCAGTGGAGAGTTTCTCTTGGGGAGAGGTGGGCTGGCGATGGGAAGCAAAAGAGCCACGGGTGCTCATGTAGTGCTTGCAAACGCAGGAGGACTAAAAATGCTTTTTTTTTTTTTTTTTTTTTTTCCCCCCCCCAGATCTATCAGATTCCACGTTGTCTTACACTGAAACAGAGGCTACAAACTCGCCCAACGTCACGCCCGGAGACTTCTCAGGTTGGCAGATGTTTGCGCTTTCCCGCACGCGTGGTCTGCGCCGGGGAGCTCGTGGTTGGGGCAGGACAGCAGGAGGAGACGGGGGGGTTGTGGTGCTGCTGTTGGTTTATGTTCTTGGTGTGAAAAGAAGGAAAAAGAGAGCAGCTATTTGAGTTGATTGTTCAGAGACGTCTGCGCTCCGCAGGTTGCTATAAGATGCTGTTTGTCCGATGAGCGTGCTGGGACGTTTGGGAGGTGGCTGCGGGGCTGTGCGCGTCCCCCGTGGAAGCTGCCTGGACCTCGCTTGAGCCCCGGGGTCGTGGGCTGGCGTGGGGCTGGGCTGTACGCCGTCACCGTTCTTGTGGCGGGAGCGGTGAGGCCACGTCAAACGGTGCTGCTTTGTGCTGGTTCTTGCCGAGTCCGTCCAGCTTGCGTTACCTGTTGGGTCCTGGCCCTACGGTGCAAACCCTGCTTTCATGAGCAGAGCTCCCAGCTACGATGCCATTGAAGCTCCTGAACAAAGTTTTGCTTAATTAGGTCCTGTTTTTTTTCTCTGCCCCACCCCTGCAACCTTTCATTCATTTAATGGTGCTCTGGAGGGCCTGGGGTGGTTTTACCTGCAAGCAGGTAGAGAGTTGGGGCTTTCATTTGCTTGGCGTTGGGCTGTGGCTGCGGTGATCGTTTCATGTCCTTCCCCTCCGCTGTCCCGTCCTGGGCTAGGGGCTGGCTGCATGGAAGAGAGGAGGGACCTGTCTATAGGACCAGGTTTAATTTCTATGTAAAAAATGACCTGGTTAATGGTCTGAGAGCTAAGATGAAGGTAGACAAACCTTCATCCCGGTGAAGCCTCATGGACCTCCTTCAGCGGTTGGGGTGGGCTTTGCAGTAGGGTAGGACTTGGGCACCTTGGTGCGGAGTTGCCGGATTGTTGAGCGTGTGGATGGGGTTTGCTGCTCTCTCTGGGGGATGCTGTAAGTCGATGGTGGTGGAGAGGACCCTTGGGGTACTGGCCCGTTAGCCGTGGCTTTTCTCTCCTCCTTCTCCTGCCTGCAAGAGTTTACGGACGGTTTGGTGAGACCTGGACTTCCTTGGGATGTTTCTGCCCATCAGACTCTGCAGCACTTTAAAGAGCATCTAAACAGCATGGCACCACAGTGGCGTGGTGGCGCATTTCCCTCCGGGGATCTTCCCTTCTCCTTCTCCTTTAAGGTTCTCCTGCCCTGGTCGGTTTTGCCGCGGTGCTGCCGCGTGCCGAATCCAGCGTGCCAGCCTGCCTTGCTTTTGTTGTGCTGCCAAGTGTCCATAGCAGGGGAACAATTGATAGCCAGGAGTTGGATCGTTCAGGGTTGTGCTATAATAAATATGTGTTTGCAATTCCTAACAAACATTCCTCGGGCTGGATACAAGTCCGTAAAGCTCCCCATGCCCATGGCTTTTATTGTAACTTGATAATTGCCATTAATTATAGCAGCCGAGTTTGAAAACCGGGGTTCCTAAGGATGTAATGGTTTAGCTTCTCTCGCAGCTGAGCCCTTTATGGGGCATCTGGTGGATTTTCTGGAATAGAAGAGAGATTTTAACTTTTACTTGACCAATATAATGATAACATGTGACCGAGATTGTACTGAAATCGGATACCTCCTCTCCCCCGTGTAGTTTCCAATGGTGTAACTTTTAATAAGAGTCTGGGGCTGTGCGATTTATTTTTCCCCAGTGCTCATGATTGCTGAAAGAGGATAAGAGCTTCAGGGAAGTTAACCCATGCTTGTCATCATGGGGAAGTAAAAGGAAAAAAACCCACTTAGACTCTAGTCTATCTGCCATGTTTCAATTTGTTTGTTTGTTCTCCATTTCGACTTATTTAATAGGTCTGCTTGAAATGTAGGCCTGTGTAAATGATACACAAAACATGCGGTCTTCCCTGCCTTTTCTTGTGTGTACCGAAGGAGCTCGACGTGCGTTTGACTCCCGTTCCAAAAATAAGTACATTTTGGATGTAGTATCAAGCCACTACTATTTATTGCTTCAGCTTTGATCATCAAAAAGGCTTTTCCTACTAAAACCACAAAATTCAATTTTGGGTAACAAAGAGAACCATTCTTCTACTGTTATTTGTTTACTTGATGAACTTCTAAACAGGAAGTTTTAGCATGAAGTCAAAAGATCATCTCTGTCATATGCATAAAATTAAAAAAAAAAGCCTCTTTTTGAAGTAGACCTTTTTGTGGCTGTAATACCGCTCTTAAAAACAGGAAAAAGTCTTCAATGAACTAGCAGGCTCGCTATAAAATTCGGAGTAACAGTCTCTGCTAACTGGAAGCACAAGTTGTGAGTAGTTGTGCAGATGCAACCTTGTGTGTCATGAACTGGATCGATGGATAATGCCCCAGAGTCCTCTTCATCTGAGGTTCAAAGCGTTTGGGTCATGAAATGAAGCTGTCTGTCCAAGGATCAGTGTCCAGCCACAGCATTTCCCTCGGATTGGGGATGCTCCTGATTTCTCAGTGAGGTACAATGGCTTGGGAAGATCTGGGTTGGTGGGAAAGGCACTTGGAGGTGTTTGATCCCAAAGTTTCCATCTTCCGAGCTCAAGCAGTGTCACATTCAGGCTTGCGGGAGTACGAAGAGGGGCTCCATCTTTTCCTCGTTAGATTTATTTCTGCAGCCATGTATGCCTGGGAAGCAGAAGTGAAGAAACCCTGCTGGTTTGGGAGTTGTATTTTGGGCTCAGACGGTTCCCCTGGCCGGGGTTGTGCCTGTCCCCTGGGTGCTGGCAGAGCCTTGGCCGGCATTGGCGTCCCCGCGGCTCCCCTGGACGGAGCTGGGGAAATACCAGGGAAAGGGCAAAATCCAGCAAAGCAGGAACAAAAGCTCAGCCCCGTGACTCATAATTGGTGGAACATTTGTAGTAAATTTTTTTTTTCCTTCCCCTCAGACTTGGCTCTTCTACTGCATGCCAAGAAGCTGCTGTACCCGTTAGACTTGCCAGGCTTGTAGAGGGCTGCGCTGCTGCTGTGGGAACTGGTTCAGTATGGTGGGGACGTGCTGGAGCAGATGTGGGCCATGGGCTTTGGGATTCCCTGCCTTCCCCTAAATCCCACAGGGCTATCTATCCCTCACCTTCCTTGGGAGGGACCCTCTCTTAAAGACGATGAAATAGCCCCGCTCCTTGGCGCTCCCCTTGCACAGCACGCTGTGTCAGTCTGTCTTTTGGGCTAAAAAAGCCCCATGAATTCTTCCAAGTGGCGACCAGAGTTCTCGTTAGTGGTGGCATTAAATTCTGGAGGTCCTGAGGACCATGCAGGAGGGGAAGGGTTGAGCACAGGTAGGAGGGCAAATGGTGGTGGTGCTGCTTGGGAGCCTCCTGTAGGTCTCCATGCTGACTGGACTGTTGCTTGTGGCTGCTGCAGGTCTGGAGCAGCTTGTCCGTCCTGTAGAGACTGCAGAAATGTTGGGGCATCAGTTTTCTTGGGAGCAATAATAAATAAGGATGAGTAATTAGCTGTAGGAGCAGACACAGTGATCGGTGCAGCTCACTGCTGCCTGGCAGCAAAGTCCCCAGCCGCCGTGCAGAGGTCCTGCACCGGCTGGGAGTCTCCATTGAAGGTATTTAACAAAGACTATGCCTGCAGCAGTCGGTGCCAAGCTCTTATGATAGCTATTTTTCCTCAAAAAGAGCCACTCATCACTAGAGCCTGTCTCATATGTCCCTACATGCCTGCTGGTTACTCCTTGCTTAATCGGGAGTCATACCAGTGTTTGTGCAGAAAGTTTCATTGTTCATATGGAAATGCCTTTGTGAACTGATGTTGCCCGCGAGGCTCGAGCCCTGTGTGTGGCAGGGTTTTCCAGAGGGAGAGAGCTCCTTGCCGAGCGTGGGTGTCCGTGTCCAACCCGCCTCCCTTTAGCTCTGCAGTGCGCCGGAGGACCGCATCCTGCACCCGCTCCTCCTGCCACAGACCGGCCAAGCCAGTGCCTGGAGTTGGGGGATGCTCAGCACTGGGTAGATTCAGTTGGACAAATGAAAGCAGTTTGGTGCTCGGTAATGCACCTGAGCAGAGAGAAGAGGAGAAATAAGTGCTACCAGGGGAGAAGTGAGAGCTGGGAATGGGAGAAGGGCAGGAGGAGAGTGGGGACAGCAGGGGCTGGTGAGCAGTGAGAAGCCAGGGAAGATGCTGCTTTAGATTTTTCCAAAATTACTAATTTTTTTTTTTTTTCAAAATCAATTCACTTCCCATGTGCTAAAACTCTTCAAGAGTTCCAGCTCTGGTGAACCCATTTGTAGCTGAGAACATGCATCTGAAAGAAGAAATTGTGAGTTGGTGGTTTGTTGGAGTGATTAATTCCTCTCCGTGGTGGGGAGCCGTACCCAAGAGTGGAAGCGCGTGTGTGAGTCTGCTCCGAGCAGCTCTGCCGAAGCCTAGAAGGTGATGGGCTCCATGGACAGATGAGCTCTGCCCAGTGACTTTGTGTTATCGCCTCCAAAGTTGGTGAAGGATAAATGTGAATTAACAGAAAGAGGAGAAACAAAGAGAGACTGAATGGGCTGGAGCTTATTTAAATTGTTTTGGGTTTTTTCCCCAAGGCCTGGGAAGGTGGAGAAGTTGCTTGCAGGGGGTATCAGGTTTTAGGAGCAGGGTCCCCATACCCCCATAAGGAGGAGGAAGGCCGGACCGTGCCTGTCCATCCCAGCTGATGACTCAGCCCCGCTGAAGCAATGCCACAGCTCCAAAGCGAGAGCCATAGGGGTTTTTCTGCTTCCAGCAATATTTAGGATGAACTTAAGGAAGCATATTTTAAAACCCACTGAATGGAGAAAGTGAATGTCTCTCTTCTCCCCGCCCCCCCCCCCCCCCCCCCCGAAATAACAGACTGCAAGGATTTATGCTAACAAGGAAATTTATGAAGATCCTGTGTGTTAGGAATAGGGGAAGAAAAAAAGCCTATAAATATGTAAGGCGGATATGTGTGGAAACTGGGCAAACATTGCCCTTTCCAGACTGGGGGAGAGATTGTGAAATTACCTGTTAATAGAGAGAAAAAAAAAAAGATAGTTTTCTCATTAACGGGGTGGCAATTTCTTCGGGGGGGGGTGAAATGTTGGTTTTGCAGCTTTCTGATGATCGCCTCTGGCTTTGGCGCCTCTCGGTGCCGGGCTCCCACCGCAGCCCTGGGTGCAGGTGCTGGCTCAGGGTGGCAGCGCTGGGGGCTGCAGGATGGGTCTGACCCAGCAGCACCGTGAAGCCTTTTCATCCTTTCTTCCCCCCATCCTATTGCAGAAACATAATTCCATTAAAGGGAAAAAAAAAAAAAAGCAGAGCATATCTGTGCATCCAGTTTAATCACAGACAGATGTTTATTTGGGCCAGTAATGGTTTTGGTTTCCTTTTCTTTCATATTTAACTTTAAGTTCGCTGGCGTGTCTTACCCTGTGCAGTCTATAACAATCAGGGTTTGGCTAAAAACTTTTCTTGTCGGAGGAGTGAGTCTGTTGCCAAGAGCTACTTCTTTGATGCAAAAAAATACATCCTGGAGGTGCTTTGTCAGATGTTTTTATATTAAGCTTTTTTCCTCCATAGTTTTAGTTTGCCAACGGGAAATAAAGCGCATCTATTTTCCAGTGTGCTTCAGAGAGGAATTCTTTGCTCTCTGTGTGAAGGTTTTCCCCATGTGGCTGTGGACGGTCGTGAATGTCGGAATCCCCGTCGGAGAGCGTGACCGCGCAGCAGCATCCTTCCCGATGGCTGGGAGAACTTCAAAATAATAACCTGCCTTTGCTTTGGGTCTGTTCATGGGCAGCTTCTGGTCCTGCGTGGGGTTGACATCAAAGGCAACTTTGCAAACTACAGGGTGAATCACGGAATTAATCCCTGAAAGGGAAGGTGGGGAAGCTCTTGAAGACAGCATCCCTGGGCTTTTAGCGCCTGTCCCTTTCAGAGGGATGCAGGTGTGCTGTTTGATTTTACAACAAATGTCTTTCTGGGTTGATGATAAATCCACGGGAGCCTGTAATTTACAGGAGGGCTGCAGGGTTTTTTTTTGCATTATGTTTGTGCTTGCCACAGTGGGTGGCTCAGGTGGCAGCTCCTGGAGTTCAAACACTTCTTTCTTTGGAGCAGAAGGGGAAGGGAAGTGGTCGCTGATCCTGCAGCTGAGTGGGCTCCTCGCTGTGTCCAAGGCCTGTTGAAGGCAGTGCATCACCCCTGAGCAATGTAACCCAGCAGAGAGTACTCCACTGGCGTTGTTAACATGTAGCTGAAGATGTTGCCCAGAGCATCGAGACTGAGCAAATACACCCTTATTTACCAACTGAAGAAAGAGCACATTAGATCAAGGCTGGGGAAGATATTCCCTGTACGCAGATGTTTCTCCATTAAAACCCTCACGCTTGGCCACCAAACCCAAGAGCTGTAGTGTTGAGGTCCACAGGAGCGTGCTCTTGTAGAGCTTGTGGATGACCACGTTTGGGTGACAATACACCTTCACTTTGCCACCTGTACCCAACGTCCCATCTGGAGAAGCAGGAGAGGTGCCGGCGACCCCATCCGTGCAGAACGCAGGCCTCCAGAAGGGGGATGAAATTTCGGCAGTGGTCGTGCAGCTGTAGAAGGGTTTCTAAAGCAAGTGACACCTGTTCATAAAAATATTCTACAAGTTATGAGCTTGCAATACAAGCCTTTTGGTCTTGAAATTAATTCGGAGCTGAGCCAAGTTAGTAACGTGGGGAGGGGAAGTTAATTTCGTGAAGGGTGAGGGACCACTGGGGAATTTGCTGGAGATGGGAGACCTTCAGCACAAACCAGCTCTTTTCCCGAGGAGGGAAATAAAGGTTGTTAGGAGGCTTCGCATCCTGCGCAGCGAGAGCACGTCATCACCAGCCTACAAAAATACTGTCTTCCAGGGGGGAAGGTATCTTCTGGACTGGGAGATGGAGAAATGTCCCTCTGTTATGAGCTGTACAAACGCCGTGCAAGAGCAGCACCGTTCTCCAGTGCATTGATGATGCTGAGGAGGGAGGACAGGAGGGAGCTCCTACAGCGTCCTGCGTTCGACCGGGGCTGCTGTGTCCCAGGGACCTGCCTGCCCCAAGGAGCATCTTCAGTTGAGACAGCTCTGGTGATGTTCTTCATCTGAACTGATGAAACGGTGGTGAATTCCCTTCTTCCCATGTGCTCTTCCCTGCGAGGAGCCAGGGAGTCAGTGATTTTCCCGGGGTAGATGGGGTGGCTGTAGCAGAGCTGTGAATTGAGCAGAAATCTCCCCCGTCGCCATCCGTTGCTTGCATTGGTTCACATGCAAGAACAGCTTTCCTCTTCCATTATTATGATGGCTGATACTACGGCTCTAACCCTCCAACACAGGCAGCACTTAGAAAAATGTGGACAATCAGAGCTGTCCCTAGTCCAGAGGAAGGAGGGAAAAAAAAAAATAAAGGCAGAATGGGCTGCCAGCGCCTTACGATCATTTGTCTGGAGTAACAGAGAGTGCCTGTTGCACAAGGGGTGGAAGAGGGTTGGTCTTATCAATATTTGGCCCCGTGCCTAATGCAGGGATTAAAGCTGCTTTGCAGATGATACCTCTGCCTTCGCGTGTGTACACGCAGCTCCCTGGCTCCGAAGGAGAATTTGCTGTCTTGGAGCCAGCCAACGATGCTGCCCTAAAATGAATGTACCACGGGCAGTATTTGGGGAGCACCATTTCGTTGTAGGCAGTACACTGAATTTCTCAGTATGTTTCTACAGAGAAGGAGAGAGAGTTGCCCTTTCTCTCCCTCCCTTTACCTGGAACTGGGATGGCTTTTCGCAGCTAGCCGGGATGTTTTCAGCCTAGAAGTTCTTGGAGTAAGTACAACACCCAGATAAAATATGTTTTTGTCTGTGGTTCATTGAGTAGTTATGATGTTTGGCCTTGAATCACAGAATAATCACATCCCTCACTTCTCCAAGCACCTAAGCATCACACTTAAAAAAAGAAACATCAGGAAGTAAGCAAGTTACTTAAAAGTAAATTAGTTTAATCTTTGTAGCCAAAACATTACATTCTTGCACCCTATTAGGAGTTGGATATGGCTTTCTAGGTAGTAAAAGTTCTTTTGATGTAACTCCGGTTGTGTCTTTTAAACAGTGCATATCTGATGGTATGTCTTTGTTTGAACTTGACTTTTTCTCTGTGCCTGTGTTTTGCTTTTTAAACGGATTTGCTGAATACTGGACATAGTGTATTTATGACCTTTGAAAATGGTGAATGTTTTGAAGGAGGAATTTTGGCTTCTTATAGGGACCTGTAGAGAGAGGCTTGTATTCACAGTTACAGTAATAGATTTTTTTGTGGCACTTTGATGAGTGAGAGGTGTTTATAGGCTTGATTCATAACTGAGTTACTAAGGTTTTCCACGGAAATAACTTATTAAATCTGTGGCGCTCACCGAAACGATTGAAGTCTGTAGATTTGCTATTCATCAAAGGCACCTCCTTTCCCGGACTCCAATACCTAACTCAGCATTTTACCTCTGGAGGATGCTCAGACCCGAAAGGGCTGTGCGGTGTGGGAGCTCAAGATGTGTTTTAGTAAGAAATTAAAAAAAAAAAAAAATACCCTAAGACAAACTGGAAAGGAGGGGGGAGGGAAAAAAAAAACCCTTCAGGAAAAACATCCCCCGTCGTTCGGAGCTGCTGCTGGTTAAACCTGGTTTTCTGGAACACTGCTTATTTGTGTGGATTTTACTTAGCTGCTCGACAGCCGAAAAGTACATCCCTTTACTGCTGCTGGCCGGGCTGCTGCAGGCTTTGAAGTGCCTTGAGCCCCTGGAACCGCAGGTTCAATTTACTGGCAAAGGAGACTCGGCTCTTTGTCCTTCCAAAGTGCTTGGGATCGGAGGGGATTAGGCACGCGGCTGCTGTGATTCCCAGCCCTGCCGAGCGCTGCCATGTGTCCTGCCGTGCCGTGGGCTCCGGGAGGGAGGAGGGGAGCGTGCTGCTTCCCTGTCCTGTGTGGGGATCGAGGTGTTTGGTGGCGATTGAGGATGAGGAGGGACGTTGGCTCATTGAGGTCCCACCTTGCTCATAGGGCGTCGTGTTTGGATGGTGCTTGTCCCAGCAGTGGGCCGTACTCGCTCTCCCTCCTGTTTTACGCATTTCCCTTGGTTCCTTCCCCCAGAAAGTGGGTGTTTAGCCTGGAAAAAAGCATTGCTATGGGGACTGAGCACTCGGAGAGGGGAGGTCGATGAGAAGTTGTGCAATGCATTGCCAATGCTGGGGTCTGGGCTTCAGATGCTGTGAACTGTTCAATTCCTGTTTGATTTTTTTTTTTTTTTCATAAGAACAAAAACATTTCATGTGGAAATGCCTGTCTTGGCTGACCTCTTCCAGAGTTGCTAAATGCTGACTTATAATGGCCTTTGCAGCTCCTGGGGCTGGAGCAGGGATTAAATGGTCTCCAGTGTTGAAGCGCTGGAACATGTTGCTGCCCCACTGCCTCCTTCCCGGAGTTGCTTTTCCTTTGGTGAGAAGCTGAGCATCGCTTTGGTTCGTCATCCCACGCTTTGGTTATGGGAAAACACCAGCAGCATCAGAGGATATAAATGCAATTAAAACCAAAGCCCTGTTCCTGCCAAAGCATCTCCTTAATCAGCCTTTTTTCAGCTGTTTCAAGGCAAGCAGCTCGTGCTGGTGACGGCGGTTTGCTTCCCCGGCGCTGCCGTGTGGTACTTAAGAACTAGCTCTGATGACCAGACCTGAATTCCTTCATACAACAAAACCTGTTCCTAACTCTCCACAGGGATGCGAACTTTGGCTGAGAACAGATGGGCTGCGATGCTTCTCTGTGCGCTCGGCATTTTGCATTTCAAGTTATAAAAGTCCATGTACAAAACCTGCCAAAAAGTCAAATTCCCAACAGTGCAAGAGAGAGGGGTCAGTAGAAAATTTGTATTTTTCTTCACAGCAGTTTTCTGTTCCTGGGGGAGTGGGAGGCCTTTTCTGATGGTACAAGGGCCCCTTGCAGCGGAGCCTGCGTGGTCCTGCCCTGCAGCATCCCTCAGCCCTCCCTGTCCTGCTCCAAGTGCGGTTCCCAGAGCAAGCCCTGGAGGAAAGCCCTCCTCCCCTCCCCAAATGGCAATTCATGCGAGTGCCCTCGTGTCACATTTGCTCTCCCAGCTGGACACCAACGCTCAGCTGGACCCACTGCAGCTTGGCCATCTCCCTGCCTGGGCTTTGAAGAGCTGTGCTGGTCACTGCACTCCCCTTCCTCCGCCTGTGTTCGGGTTTATGGGTTTGGAGCTGTTCCTCCTCCTCAGTGCTCTTCAGCGGCTGAGGAGGATCAGGCTGCCCTTTCCTCATGTTGGCTGTGTTTTAGAGGCTGGAGGAGGAGTTGGAGGATTCATCCTGCTGCAGAGGCATCTCTTGATGCAAGGAGGACCATGCTGGGGATACCTGGGCAGCACTGCGGAGGGTTTTGAGACCCAACTGTGTCAGTTTTATCTACATATTCCATTAGCAGGAGTGAAACGCGCCAGCAGAAAGGCTATTTTTCAGCTCTTTCCATTTATTAAGGTCTCATTTGCTAAAGATTTTTCCATTTGAGGAGCCAAAGAATGTTAAAGACTTTTAAAAAAATGCCAGCTGCCTTACACTTCCACACAGTGATGCAAACCACTGTTGTCTATTTAATAAAGAAAAAAAGCACTGACTGAAGGGTTTGCAAAAAAGCCCCGTACATACCTGCACGGAGGTATAACACTTGGGTGTCTGGTTGGTGGGTGATGATAACGCTGCGTTGTCTTTAGATTTATTCCACCTGTCTCCGGAGGGTCCCGGAAGGGTGGATGTGCTGTTCAGAGCACATCACTTTTCTTTCCTTTATTTCCTTCCCCCCCCCCCCCCCCCCTTTCTGGCTGTTACAAAGCATGGCCTATTCTGAGGGCGAGCGCCTGGCGCTGCGCTCAGACAACACTCCGTTTGTGAGATCCCGTGTCGGCAAAATGCAAGTTTGTACACTTGGAAGAATGAGGCGGTTGATTCGTCTTCCCCCCGCGGAAAGGCTGTGGGATCTCAGAGCATCCCTGCCTGCCCCGTCCCGCACCGGTGGCAGGGAAGGCAAACACGGACAGGGGTGGCTGGGAACTCCCCGGCTCTGCTAAATGCCGTTGGTGTCGCTGGTCCCAGCGATGCTTTTGGGAGCACCGTTGCATCTTCCCCCCGAGCTCTGTAGCACACACAGTCATTGTGCCCTGAACTCTTCCTGTGGCTTTTATATTTGTTGCTCTTGGAGCCCCAAAGTGAGCGCTGTGTGAAAATGAGCTATATATATTTTTTTCCCCCCATTCTTAAGATCCAGAGAAGCCGTGGCATAACCCGACTTTTTGCAAAAAGGGAACTGAGGAATTACACTGAGTAGCCCCTTGCCTTGTGCTGCAGGTTTCTTTAGGGTCCAACACTTGGAAAAGGAAAACAAATGTGTAGGGAAAGGCCTTTACAGTAATTAAGTCTAAGCAACAAGGAAAGCATACGGGAAGTGCCGTACTAAAGTGCTAAAGACACTTTGAAATATCACACAGACGTAAATGATGCTGGGGCAGGTGACACTGCGTGGGCTTGTTCCCATAGCATCCTCCTCCAGGGCTTGACCTGGCTGACGGTGATCTTAGCTCGTGTCCAGGGGCCCATCTCAGTGCTAAGTGCATCTGTGTTGTGTTGTACAGTCTCTGTGTTGGGGTTTCTGATGGAGTACAACTGTTGTAACGCTTCTGGTGTTTGCAGGGCGCATCACTTTGGCTGTCCTTGCCCATCTGAAAAGAGGAGCTCTCGTCCGTGCAGGTGCTGAGATCAGTGAGCACAGCTGCACCGAGTCTCACAGCTAATAGTCGCTGGTACTTATAAAAAGCTCAGGCTCCGAGATTAGATCTGCTTGGTTTTGTCTAGTGCAACTGCTTCGTGCATCCAGCTGTGGAGAGAGGGAGCAGATGTGAAAATGGGGAGCTTAATGTCTCAGACCCAAACTGTCCCCATAAAATGTGTGTCTGCAGCTGCCATTGAAGTCTCGCGCTATTTCTGCCACAGGGCTAATAATGGTAAAACTGAATCCATGAGGTTTTGATTTTGGCCTATTCAAAACTGGAAAACTCTTTCTAGTAAGATTTTATGAAGCCCTGAAAACAAGCCGCTGTAGTTTGGAGGGGGATGTAGATGCCTGTGCCCAGGGTGCAGGAGCAGCCCTTCGTGGGGAGGCCAGGGCTTGTTTTCCCCAAGTGTCTCAGGAATTGCTTTCTGAGATGTGCAAAAAAACCAACTGAACAAAAAAAAACCCAACAAAACTTTATGAATCAACCGGGAAGCCAGTAAAAATTAGGAGTAACAAGCTCATTTCAATAGAAATGGGTTTGCTGCTCTGCTGGCTGCCAACCATTTATGAGACTGGCTGGGTGCCGGCAAGCAGGGTCCAGCACGCTGCATCCTTCCACCTTCCTGCTGCTGGAAATAATTTGTGACTTAAAAAAAATAAATAACACTATTGTGGAGCTTGTTTCTTGGTTGGGGCCTGAATTGGGCAAGGGTGACAGCTCTCACTAGCTCTGGAGTTTGCAAAACCTGGTTGGGGGCTTTCTCCTCCATCTCAGGTGGGTTTCTGCTGGGTTTCTGTTCAGGTGAGGACATTGGATGAGCGTTGCATCCATGGCACATTCAGTCTGCTCGCTGGATCCAGTGCAAGGGGAAGAGCTGGATCGGGGTGGCCGTGCCGATGCAGGGGTGTTGCAGGGAGCGTTGGATGCTGTTGGGTGCCATGTGTTGAGTAGCTCAACAGCACGTGGTGAAAGCCTTAGCCGGGGCTTTGACATTGATGCCCCAGACATCTCTGCTCACGTCATGTTTTCTGCCCTTTTTGTTCAGTTTTCCTGTAGGGAGTCTAGGGAAACGCTGCGGGCAAGGAAGCGAATAGGTCGGTCAGTCGGAACGGTAGCTATAACTAACTCATTGACCTGCTGCAGTCTATAACCATCAATGGCAATGGATGGCAATTGAACGTGGTGGGAATGAGCCCATCAGATCCCTGTGGTGGGATGGCCGTCGTGCATTGGTGTCTGCCAGCGCGGAGCCGTGGCCTCTGGGGAAGTGGCATTTTCTACAGGCCAACATGAAGTGGTTTGCGCAGCCCCAGAGGGGACCAAGCCACAGGACCGATCACAGGGTGGGACCCGTCTGGCCCTTATTCCATCACTCGGTCCCCGTCCTCCTAGTTCAGCCAAAGCCGTCAGTGTTCCTGTGGTGCGAGCTCTTGTCCTCATGGGACGGGGTGATCCTGGGACAAGGGGTGGGCGAGAGGAGGCTCTTGGGCTATTTCATGTCCCTCAGTGAGCTGGTGATACAGTGTGTGCTTTGCTTCCCGAGCCCATGTCTCTGGTGGGGACATACCAGCCCCACAAAACCCAAAGTTGTTTCCCAGTGAGCCAGGTGATGGCTTGTTTGGAGGACGAGACCCCAGAACAAGCCCTTTTCTGATTTGGCCTGTCTTTAAATGTCATGGGAGGTTCCCAGCGTGGGAATCCATCCAACTTTTCCATTTATGCTGAGCTTTATTTCAACGCTTGCACGGAGGGATGGTCTGTGTTGGAAGCTGGTGTCTGTGCCGCCTGTCGGCAAAGCCTCTGTCCATCCCTGGCAGGCGCACAGGCGTCCATCTGAAGCCGTGCCAAGCGCTGGGGACGGCTGTTGGTCTGCAGGCAGCCGTGCCGCACGACGGCCGCCCTGTCCCGTCGGGGTGAGCACGGAGGGGGGCGGCCGTTTGTGCCCCGTGGGCAGCGCATCGCATCTGTCTTCTCTTAGCCAAGCTGATTTATACCTGGCCTCGAAAGATTTATGGCTGTCTCCTGGAAAAAGGGAGCGACTCGGTTTCTGGGATGCCACGGGACACTCTCCTAAAGCCACTCACGTGTGACTGTGGAAACTTCCACCCCAGAGGAGAGCAAGGAAATTCCTTTGCGAGTACAAAGTAAGGTAAAGATCCTATGCGTGCGGTGAGTTGCTCTTCCCCCCATTGTTGAGCTATTTTAATGAAAGGGAAATGTCAGCAAAAGTATGTTTAAAAAAAAAAAGTCACTCACACATCACTGGTTTTAGAATAGGAGTGCTCTGGGCAGCTTCTTCGCTGCTGAAACAAGAAAATTAGAATCATTTCTTATTTCCAGGTAATTATGGCCACATATTTTGAAATATCAATGGTCTTTTCCATGTTGAATCATCAATACGGACCTTTAGAGCTGGATTGAATTCAGCTGTGCTTGAAAGGGTCGGTCATTTGAGACTTTTAACATTAAAGGTCTTTGCAAATTAGTTTTGCTCTTGCCATGCTGAATTTGTTTGTGTAAAAAACCTCAGTGGATTTGGTATGTGTCTGTCTTTGAAGGGCTTTGCTTCAAAGGATGCTTGCACTTGGTGTTCTATACGCTGAGCTCTGCTGTCTGTGAAGCTCCGCTGCTTCGCAGGGAAGCGTCAGCTAATGACTTCGTTAAAACCTGCAGGAAGGAAAAGCTGAGCATAGCTTTTTGAAGCCATCAAGGAAACTGGATGCCTGGGGCTCATTCCTGATGGGAAACTAGTGCCAGAGCTCCGTCAGGGACTCGCGTGTGCTGGTGTACAATCTGCCCGCCCCGTCCTGTAACGCACGCATGGGGATGCACTTAAGCCTTCCCATGCCCTGGCTGCATGGGAGGCAAGCAGATATGTATATATATGTAGATGCAGCAGGGGGTATAGCTGGCTTTTTAATTATCCTAAATGAGGCTTGCATGCAAAACAAGGCGTGTGGAACTGGGGCAGGTTGGCCACCCGGCCTGTGAGGTGTTTGGGGCTGGGGAGATGGGCATTTTGTCCCCGGGTGGTTTGGAGGGGTCACTGGTAGCTTGCTTTGCTGCGGTGTTTGCCGTAGCCGCCAGGCTTGCCTCCTCCCAGGTCTTTGCATGGTTGCAGTCACTTAGGGTGATTGATACAGTCCTAAACGTGGTTCCCTCCCCGCCACTTCCCTGCTTGCTTTGGCTGCGGACAAAAGGAGCCCGTGGGTGACCTGCGTGGCGTCGGGAGGTTTAGGGGTAGTTAGTCCCAGAAAATTCAACTGAGATCTTTGCAGTCAGAAGCCAACCACAAGAGGTGCAGTCAGACCGTAGCTATTATTTAAAAAAAGGTAAACAGCAAGAGTAATATCGCAAAGTTTCCCAGTTCTTGGCTTGAAATCTATTTTTTCCAAAAGTAATTTAATCTCAAAAGCAAAACTGCGAGAACCTGTCTAACATTGTGACATTTTGCATGTTTGGATCATGTCTGTCACCAGACAGGTTTTGCTCATGGTGGGGCAGGAAGCCCTTTCCCATCCAGCCTGACATACGCGTGCACATCCCAGCGTGCTGCAAATTTTACTTGTTATTTTAAAATACATAAGCAGCAGCAAAAAGAAAAAAAAAAAGGGTGCTAATGGAAGGGCTGTCATCTCCCAAAGTCTTGGGCTGCTGAAGAGGGTTGCTTTCAGAGCCCAACACAAAACCAATGAAGGTTTCTGTAAGTGGAGAGTGCATTGTCCACGTTAAATGCAGAGGCTTCGTTCCTGGTGATGCTTTATGTCGGCGATGGGAAGGGGCTGCCCTGGCTGGATGTATGCGATACGATCAATCAGGGTTTAAATGAGGACAAACTAACAACACTGGAACGTTTCTGAGAGCCAGAAGATAATCCCAGATCAGCCATGGCTCGAATAGCCGCCGCTCCATTGCTGCCTTGCAGAAAACATTTGTTTCTTTCCTCTGCCCCCCTTTTCTCCCTCTCATTGAGATTTCTACACAATATTATTTTAATCACGATACTCTCGCCCCTCCTTTTTCCTCTCCCCTTCCCTGCAGGCTCTCTTCCCCCCATGCAGGCTGCAAGAGGCACACAATGAGAAACAGCTGGCTCGCAAAGCGAATTTCCCCTCGGAGGCAGGAGCAAGCTGTGCGGAGGGGCCGGGCGAGGGCGAAGCTGGCACCGCGCGGTGCCGGGGCGTGCTCGGCCCCTGCTTCTTGCTGCCGCCTGGCTCTCCCTCAGCCTCCAAAATGCTTTTTCTCCTGGCTCTGTCTTCTTCGAAACACATGGTGTTTTTACGCCTGGGGTTTTGGGCTGGCTTCTGAGCCATCCCACGTCGGAGCATCGCCTGGGTGCCCGTGTGGGCAGTGTGGGGGGAGGACCGGGATGCGGGATGTGCCGCACGGCTTTCCGGCTTGCTGCCGTGGCTTGGCCGCCTCCGGCCATCGCAGCACAAGCTTGCTTTGATTAGAGGTTTGTTAAGGCATGGCGCTTACTTGTTTCTCAAGCTCTTCTGTGGGTCAGGCTGGCTCGGTGCAGATCCCTGGGTTTGAGTGCTTATGGCGTGTTGAGCACGGGAAGCCTCCGCTGGGATTTCAAGCCATGTTTTTCACCCTGTTCAAACACCCAGGAAGGTCTTGGACATTCAGAGGATGCTTCCAATGTAGGCAAGCAAGTTGAGGATTTAACTGCAAGTAAAATTAGTTAAAGCATTAACAACTCACACCTGTCTGCCTCATTAAGTACCAAAATGCCTGCTCGTGTTTGTCCTTCAGTGCCCAGTTGGTGCAGGCAGCACAAACTGGAAAACTGGGGGTTGTAGCTAAAACACATATCAGGATTAACATCTTGGCTTCGGCTCCTCGCCTAGGCAGGGGTCTCTGCCAGCAGTGCCCTTCAGTCGAGCCCTGCAGATGGCAAAGGGAGCCGCGAACGGGAGGTTCATTGCCCTAACAGAGGGAAAGAACCTCTCTCCAGTGCCTGGGTGAGTGCATTCACCTGAAGGAAACAGCACAGGCTTATTTTGGAGCTTTTATTACTTATTTCTCTTTTAAAATTGCATTTAGTGCTTGTGTCATGTGAATAAGCTGAAATACTGTGTAAGGTGTGTAACACGCAGGCAGCAGAAATGGTTTTCCAAAGCGCTGTATCTTCATCCCCTCCTAACTGACGGTACAGGGATGGGAGCGCGTCTCCTCGGCGTGATGCTCCAGTGCCGCTGCTGTGAGTGGTGCGGAGTCCTACACGACTGGAGACTTTTGTGGTCTCCAGACTGACTTGAATCAGCGCTACAAAGGCAGCACCAAGCATTGTACGCAGACGCAGACCCAGCTTGAAGTATCAGGTCACCTTCATACCTTGAATTATTCTCCTCTGGTGAGATGAAGCAGACTGTGATGCAGGGAGAAATTCTCAACAATTCAACACTTCAGAGCTTCAGAAACACGATTTTTCTGGCTAGCTCAACCAAGCAGCTCCCTGCAAAAAGGGTGATGAGAAAACACTTGCGTATGTGTGCCGGGATGCCTGCGTGCTCCTTGGAGTGCTCTGGCCGTCGCTCCCTTCCCGAGGTGCCGTCCAGCCTGGTGGCATTCCTACAGTGAAGGGGGAAAAATCAAGGCTGGGTTTTTTGGAAATCAGGCGACTCGAGTACTCCCAGAGCGGTGCCTCTCTGTTTTGAGTAAGGTTGTGGGTGTTTATTTGAGGGAAGAGCAGCTCAGCCAAACATCCTGCTTTTAAACTTGACTTTGCAGCAGTCGGAAAGATGCCTGCAGCTATATTTGTGTGCAGCCTCGGACTGCCGTCATTGCGAGCGCTTGTCTCTGGGCACGGATGGGGTTTGCAGCGAGGGCTTAGGAAAGGGCTCCCATCCTTTTGGGGTTTCTGCTGCATTAAAAGCTGTGATTGCCTCGTCTTTGCGCTGGAGAAGTGCTGGCTGTTGTAGCACACATCCATCAAGATGTCCAACGTCAGATGGAGAGCTGGGTGTCTCGCAGGGCTCTGAAAATCCCACCCCTTCCCAAAGGAGGGTGTTTGAGCCCTGAGTTTTGAGACAAAATAAAAGGCAGTGGGAACTGCCAAGTTGGGGGGGGCAGATCTTGGTTTTGGGTCAAAACCGCTGTGGTTTTTTTCCCCTTGTTTCAATCCCAAACGCAGCCCTGCCAGAAACTTGGCTCGGCTTCAGCAGCAGAATTAGGAGTGTATTTATGTTTCAGGGTTTGTAAGAAAACCTGAAACCAGGTGAGTTTGGCCGAGGCTGGGCTCTCGCCGGGGAAGGCGCGTGGGGCTGTGCATCGCTTGCCCCGTCCTCTGCCAGTCTCCGGGCTGTGGAGGAGTGGAACAAGGATGTGCATAAGGGAGGGTGCAAGCAGGACTTATTTTTGTAGATGTTGTTCTTAGCAACAGGGCTAAAAAAGAAACGATGCTCTGCCTTTTACATTGCACATGAGAGTAAACCCTTTTTCTGCTGATGCAGAGACCCTTTCCTGGGTGGGATGGGTCTCTGTTGGGCAGCAGCCTGGATTTGACCATCATAGGGTCCTTCAAGCTGCAAGAGTGGCAGCTCTTGTTTTTAAAAATTGATTCTCAGATCGGGGATGTGTGAATATGAGCTGTAACTTTACCATCTCCTGCACACCACAGCGTTGTGCTTTTTCAGCCCCTGCTTCCTCTAAATAGTCCATTTAATCTTATATCAGCCACTTCGATTTTTGCAAAGCTGAAGCATGCAGGTTGTAGCTGTAAAAGACCATCCGGATATCTCATTTACGTTCTTCAAGGCATGGGGGTGTGCGTTGTTTTTAGCAATGCTGAAAAATACTGAATCCTGAGGATATCCTTTAGTTACTCAGGTGCAGCTAAATGCCACCAATTACACATCAGTTTTGTGTCTGCAGGTAGAAGGATCCACTAACGTATTTACATTCACAGTCCCATTTCCAGCTTGATTTCACATTCAGAGTAACCTACGAGGATGACACATTACCCGTAAGATTTGAATTACCTTAGTGAGGTGTTGCTGTTATGTGTAATTAAAGAGCTGGTAATTTTGGGGGCCATTTTGATGCTGCCTGGGTAGCAGTCCTCACACTTAATCTCAGATTAATACAAATGTCCATGTCTGACCTGTTCTTCAAGATACTTAACTGCAGCCAACAGGGAGAAAAAGCCATTTGTCGGGCACAATTCATTTTCTCTGTAAGGGAGAAGTCTAAAAGTCAGATGAGTGGTGCCCCAAAAATGCTTATTTCTCATCATTTGCTGCTGGGGAGTGCAGCCGCAAAGGTCTGGGCTTGCTCGCGTGGACCCAGAATGCCATGATTTATCCTCGTGTCAGCCAAGCCAGCGGAGGGGATTTGGGTGGTTGTGAGGCATGTGAAAGGAAAAAAAAAAAAAATCTGTTTTTAAAAGAGGGAAATTTACGGCGCTGGCCACTGAAACGAACAGCAAAGTTCTCCACGACTTCAACCAGCGCTGGACTATCTCCATTGTTTAATAGTGGTTGGGAGCATGATGTCATGGGCAGAAAATAGCGCCTGTTGTTATCAGAGTAAAAGTTTAATTTCTTGTAATCTTTTCCTGGGCTGCCGCCCCTTCCAGCCTTCCCCGCGGGAACCTGCGAGCAGATCTCCAGCCCCTTCCTGATTGTTTTTCCAGCTCCATTACACAACGCGCGTTTGTTTGGTTTTGCAAATTGGTCATGAGCAGTGTCAATAGCTGGAGATACACGGAAAGGGGAATGGACTTTATTTGGGTTTTAGGGCCTTCTAAATGAATAGTGCCAAAATAAATACGGAGTTTTATACTGGGACGTGCTAACCAAACAGCCCTGCGAGCTCGTGGGGAGAGGTTCAGTGGAGTACAGCGGGGTTGAAACCATCAGGGTACCCTGAGCATTGAGCAGGACTTGGGATTCATGAAGACTAATGTCCCCTTGGGTCTGGGTTGTTGTTTTTTTTCTTTAATGATGGATTTACAAGGAAGTAAGAACATAAGGGCTGGTAACGACATGCTGGGTGACTTAGTTGCCTTCTGTCTTTGGAAATTGCATGATGTGTATCAAGGTCTATCTTAAAAGAAATTCAGATTTCCATTCCTCTGCTACTGCTGCGTTGTCTTGTGATAAAAACCTTTCCAGTGTTTCTGCTCTGAAGTGACCCATGGCAAGTTTATCCCCATTTATTCTGGATCTCTCTGTAGTTACTCGTTCCTTTAAGCTTTGCAGCATAGGCTGGGAGAGGGCAGGTTAGAGCTTTGTTGCATCGCACGGCTTGAGCGTTGTGCTTGATGGTTGCAAGAGTTGTACCTCCTCAACAAACTTAAGGACTTCAGACGGGCACCTCAGTGATTGAGACATCCCAGGTCTACATGGTCTGAGCATGGCTTCACAGTCACTTTAAAGCTTTCCCAGCATCTCACATGATGGTGGCAGCAGGGCACTTGTTTCTTTGCCCTCACTGTTGTCTGCAAGCATTAAAATGACCTTGGTGAGATGCTATCGCTGGAAGCAGGGGATGGCCAAAATATCTGTGGGCAGACCCTTCCACTGGATGCAATTGCGTCATTAAAAGAAGGAATTGCACGCAAATTTTAAGCTTGTTGGAGCTGTTTCATGGTGCTGATGGCAGAGCCGTACTCCGTATTCGGATGAGTAAGGCTGACTTCATCACTGACGGCAGACTGGAACGGCCCAAGCGTTTCTAAAAAAGACAATTTGAATGCCCAGGCCAATTTCTGCTCTGAGTTACAGCTGTCTAAATACAACCATGGTGCAGTCAGTTGAGTTCCTTTGAATTTCTGGTCAATATTTGGAGCAGAACATGGCTGTCCCCACGTGCAGTGTGGAAGAATTTATTTGTAAGAAAAAGAGGAAACTATGATGGTGGTTGGAGAAAAAGTGTGGGTTGGAGAATAAGAGTTGGGCTACCTTGCTCGTCATGAGTTTTTACCGTCCTGCAAGAACTTTCCCTTTAGAAAACAGGTTGCCTCAAATAGCCATGGTTGCTTGCTGAGGGCACTGGGTTATGACAATAAATAAAAGTGAACAGCGCTTCTAGAAATGCGAAGAATGTGAAAACGTTTAAGTGATTTAGTATGAGAAAACTTTATTTAAACATTTAATCGAAGAGCGTGCTTTCATCTTTAAGGCATCGGTGTTTGAACTCCCATCCAAGTTTTTTCTGGACTTTCTTTGCACTTCATCATATACAACAGAAAGCTGTGCTTTCCAAAGTGAGTAAACTTCCAGTTCCCCTTTTGCATTTGTTGTTGTCATTGCCTCAAACACACCTAAATGATAGTAAAGAAACCATTCTGGGGAAAAACTGCTAAAGACATTATTTCGTGCATTAGATAGGAAGATCTACATTTATTTTGAAGAATTCGAGCTGGGAAACACCACGTCCAAGCAAATCTCATAAAGCTGCAAGGCTTTCCATATGGAAACCACCCTGAACACAGATGTGTCAGTCAGCACATCTTTTTTTTCTAATGCAAGGGAATATTCACCTCTGAGAAGTGCATGTCTCCAAACAGCACCCATGAGAGCGGCTGCGGTGGATGGTTGGCGCTGGTTTGGTTGCAGTCATTCGTACCGGTGAGGGATGCAGAAGTCGGCCATAACAAATTAGGCTTTGTTTCAAACCTGACACATGGCATTCGGAAAAAGCCAATCATGTCATTCTTGAAATGGATGCGTATTAGTGGATGATTTTGGACTTACATTTGCCTGTATAACATTAAATCTGGTGCTGCATTTCAAAGAAGAATCTCAGGACTTCTATCCATAATGCCATCCACTACACAGTAACTGTAAATAGATTTTTTAAAAAGCAGGGACACTGGAGTTAGACTTACTGCAACGACTTGTTGCGCATAACCAGGCTCCATTTTGGGGTGAATGAAGGGGATCAGCTTAGTAATTATTTCCGTAAGATTGTGACCTTAGGGCCCCTTGGGTCCAGCATTAGCATTGGAAATGTCCCTGTTTGTGTTCTTAAAACCGTCTAAGCGTGCACCGCTGCGATAGCCTGCCGTGCTCTGATGGGGAGATTTATGCTTCCTAAGTACATTGTAAAAATTTTATAAAGTAGCTTAAATATTTACACAAGAAGCATTTAAGGAAACAGTTTTGTCTCTAAAGGAGCTGCTGATCCTTTGGGTCCATCAGACCATGGACATGGGGTTTTTTTTAACCGTCTGACCTCCAGGAATTTCTTTTTTTCACCTAACTGTTTTTAAGCAGACAAACAAATGGAAACTCATACACAGGAACCTATAAATAATGTTAATGACCTGGCTTGTATCCTCAAAAGCCAGGAAATTTAGGAACATGACGGCGAGCTGGCCCTTAGCTCACTGAAGGGTGGAAAGCATAGCTGGGAGGAGATGGTGGCAAGGACAGCACGAGTCCTGGGGGTGACACGTATGTGTCCCCGAACAGGGAGGCACGATGGCCACAGCCACCAGCCCTGGCAGGAGGCACCTTGCTAGAGGTGCAGCAATTGCATGGGCAAGATCTCGTCTCCGTGCAGGGTTTGATTTGTGACTTGCAGCCTTGGGGGCTCCTGTTGTGAGGTTTGGGGGTTCAGGTGGTGCTCACATCGTGGTTTGTAGGTGGCTGGTTTGACACGGGTGTGTTCTGACATGCGAGGTGTCCAAGACACAGGCAGTCGTTGCAGGGTGGTTTTCGGGGAGGCATGAGAATCTCCAGCACTTTCACCCTGCCCTTGCACTTACTCTGATCATCCAGTCCTGCACCCCTGCAGCATCCCACTTGCTGCTGGGTGGTGAGATGACTCACGCCACGCAGCTGGATGTGACGTGGGGTGAGCTTTGGCAGCAGGCAGGGGTTTGCCTGCTCTGCCTTGCATTTGCCCCCCAGGACAAGCACCTTTCTTTCGCTCCTAAATTCAATTTTGCAACGCTCCAGCGATGTTGTATCTTTAGCGTGCCTATGAGGTGCCCATGCAGCTTTTATTTCTTGCTTCTTCCGGCATGACTGCCTGTTGTTCAGCCTCAGGAGCTGCTGAATCCTGCAGTAAGACGGTGGCTTTGCAGCCACTGGTGGTGACGAGCCAGACAGCCTTTGCCTTCATGGACATGTTAAGGAAGATGCGAGGGTCTGGCCAGGGGTCCTTCACTTGGTCTGCATCGAGGAGAGTGGCCCAGACCCCTTGGGGCGGCCGTTCTCTTTCATTTAGGGCCAGCAGAGGATGGATGCCCCCTTGGATGGCAATAGGTGAAAACCTCGCTGAGCTGGCTCGCACAGGGTGGGTGCCTGCCTCCTCTCCTCCCCGCTGACACCCACCACCCCTTTCTTTGGGCTTCCTGAGATGCACGGGGGTTTTGTTGGTTGGTTTTTTTTTTTTTTCCTCCCGCTTGCACGGCAAACGGATGTTTAGATCAGAAAGGAAATAGGATCGCTGTTTTCTCAGCTCCGCATGCAGCAAACAGCCCTTCAAAATAACTCTGGCGTCGTAAGTGCCAGGAAAAATAGCGAAGCCAAAATGTTGTAAGCAAATAATCGGTCTTTCTGTTAACGGTCTCCTCTTCAGTTCTGAGTTTGCATATCGGACCAGTTGTTTTTAGGTTTTGTTTTGAAGTTTTGCAATTATTTTCAAAGCAAACAGATTCACTATGTGCCGGACAAGAGATTTTACTGATCCCAGAATGCTGCTTCCAGGTGATTTCCCTGGGACAGCAGAGTTTTTGGGCGGGAAATTGTAATTACTGTAATTCGGGAGCTAATACTTGGCCTCTGAGTGCCCAGTGCTGGGTGTTTCCCTGGAGGAGGTGGCCCCGGAGGACAGTGCCCTCCAGGTGTCCCTACAGTGGGAGCCCACCCAGCCGGGCAGCGGCTGTCCCCGTCCCCTGCGGGGATGGCTCCTGCAGAGGCTCTTGGCCGATGCTGTGGGAAGAGCACAGCCTCCCCGAGCAGCCCAGCACAGCCCGCCTGAGTCACCCCGGGCAGGAAAGGCGCTCAGCAGGTTTGGAAAACTGGCTGGAAGGGCAGGCAATGCCTTGCCTGCTCCGTGCCTGCCCCAGGCGATGCTGGGGGCAGCCACACCTTCGGGCTGAGGTTAGCCCTGAAGCTCTGGGGCTGGGGGTGGCATTGCACCCTGAGTTTGTGCAGATGGTGCCACAACTGCCCTAAAACACCAGTCGAAAAGGAAAACCCAAAAGCATCTCCGTGACAGTGAGCACCGCTGTCCTGCTCAGTAGCAGGACGCATTCTGTCCCTTTAGGGACTTTTTGGGATATAAAAGCCAGGAGCTCAGTTGCTGCCACCCCACCCTGCCCATGGCACCCAGATCTATCACATGCAGGACCACGCTGCCCGCACAGGATAGGGTAGGTACCACCAGCCCTTCCCCAGGCACCGGCCCCTGGCTGGCTCCCGGTCTTGTGCAGGGGAGCAGGATGCGTTTAAAATACAGAAAGTGATGAAGTGTCACCCAGACTGAGCTGTTTCCCAGCCCTGCAGCCGTCTAATCCCAGCTTTTGGCTGCTCGGCCTCCAGGCAAAGGGCTTGCTCGGTGCTGGCTCAGACCCATGGGCTGCAGACCCACGGGGGTGTACCCGAGCCCAGTTGGCTCCGAGGGCTTCACAGACGTTGTCACCCATCACTCCCCCACCACCGTGCAGGCGTCCGGGTGCTCCCATGGTTGAAAACCCTGGATTTTTTATCCGGGTTCGATATTATTTTTTTTTTATCCTGGTTTGATATGGAAGATGCAGGGCCGGGAGCGGGTCCCACTCCCTCTTCATCTCCTTGGGGAAGAGCTCGTTAGCATAATGACTGCAGACACTGTGGTGCACTGAGGTGGGAAACAGGGGCAACAGGTACTTTTTTTTAGACTTTATTTTATTTTTTCGTTTGGAAATGCAGCCTCTCGCAGTCATGCTGTCACAGTTAAAATAAGGTTTAAATTACAGGGCTGGCTGTGGCTTTTTCCCTTTCTTTCAGAATTTTTGCCAACTTGCAATTTACTTAATGAAATCCTGCTATTTCGTTTAACAGGGATATTTTTTGCAGATGTTGATTTAACCCAGCTTTATAAAATATGTGAACTGTGCAGTTTCTTTCCTATTTTTAACAATTTAAGGATTCTAGTGCAGGATCTTCACAGAGTTTATAACGTTGATAGCATTGGTTTGTTTGTACCATGCAAATACTGGGGTTGAACGGTGAGGCTTCCACATCGTCCTCAGCTCCATCAGAAATAGTCAGAAATGTTGCAATAATGAGCAAAAGTTGTCCAAAGTGGGAACTGTGTTGCTTGTTGAAGCTTTGTGAATGTATTTCTGCAAAATACTGACCCTGATTTTACACTCAGTTATTCTTCAGGTTTCTTGCAGGGGGGTTCTTTGCGTCCATGTGGATATTTTATATATATATGACCTACAGGAGAATGGAGAAATGAGTCTCTCGGGCTGCTGACAGGCTGTCTTTTTAATGTATAATACTAGGCATGTTTCACCCCAATATGCCTTGCTTTATTTTTTAAAATAAATTTCCCTTGAGGGGAGGGGAAGAATTTGACGTTTCTCTTTTAACGCTCGGCTGTGTTCAGGGTGTGCAGTCTTGAACCTGCTAGCCATAACGAAGCGTTCACATGCTCCGTTAATCTCCCTGTCCTTGATTTACAAAGAGCCCGACTTGCTCTCCTTCCCATTTTCCTCTCGATGGGAAAGTCATTTACTTCGGTACTTAATTTGCAGAGTTTATAACTGCAGCCTGTGCATTCTCCCCCCGAAACGGCTCGTGGAGGAGTTGCAACCACGAACCCTGCATAGGCCAGTCCTGAACCTGAAAAGGTTATTTTTAGCTTCAAATTTCCACTGCCCTGTAAGAAAGATGAGAGCTTGTCCAAGAAAGGTGGGAGGGTTTTTAATCTGAACGAAGACCCTTCCTGAGCTCCGCTTATACACCCACAAATTACTTTAGGTGGGTTATATTGAATGAGCGTTACTGGAAATCGGGAGACCCAGAGCTAATGCTGGCAGCGTCTCTGCCATGCGTCTCTGGCTGTGTCCATGCTGTAGCTCATAAATCCTTTTCTCTTTGAACATCCTGAGTGAAGCTGGAGTATCGGGGTGTCTGGGATTCGTATTAGTGCAGCAGGACAGGATGTAGCCCATGGATTTGTGTGTGTATTTTGGTATTTTCCTATTTTTTCCCCCCCTTTTTTATACGAAACTGTGGTTTTTAGAAATGAAAACAAGTCCTTCTTGGCCAGGGAGGGTAATTAGCATGAGTCACCTCCACTCTCCATGTGCAAATACAGGGTTAGGAATTTTGTCATCTGGGAGATGATTGTGAAGATGCTTTCAGGAACTTTTGGAGGCCACATGTCACTGCCTCGCTGGGCTGCAGCGATGCTTGCGAATGTTGGGGATTTCATGCAAATACATTGGTTTTCATCCTTCATCCCCTCCTTCTCCCTTGCACAAATTTTCTTGCTGTTTATCTGAACATAAATAAATTCACAGTGCCGTTCCAGGGAGTATAAAAACAACACGAGGTATGTTTGGGTTTTGGGGGTGATCTTATCCGAGGCTAGCAGAAACGCATGCCCTGTGCCACATCTGCTCCTCTGGGTTGCTGATTTGTGGATTTTACAGAAAAAGGGCCGGGAGACCCCTCCCGGTGCATCCACCATGGCACACAAATGGCACGAGGATTATTATCTACCATGTTCATGGTGGTATAGGTCCTCCTGCAAAGCAGAAACCACCAGTGCGGCATCCTCGCTGCTTTGACTGTGAATGTGAGGGACCAACTATGGGGCTTAAATCCTGAGATGCTTAAGTCATTGTTTAGTCTTTGCTTGAAGTGGGAGTAAGAGCCCATGGATGCTGGCCACAAGAAGTTGTCAGTGGAGCGAGCTGCTTGCTTGGAGTAAGGGCTGGAATAGACCCAGAAAATGTTTACACATAAATACATGAACTAGCTATCGGAAAATCTGGTATGTGTGGGTGCACACGCATGCACGCATCCCTCTGCACGTTCCTCCCGGCCCGGCTGCAGACGTGCGTGCGTGTGCGAGCTGGGGGGCAGGAGCCATCCCCATGCTCCCCGCCAGCGCCGCAGGACCAGGGACCTGCCTCTGCCTCGCCAGCTGCCCACTGCTGGGCTCTTCCCACGCTGCTCACACCACATACGGACTCAGTCCCCCTTGCTTTTAATTCCTCTCCAACAGATATGAGCCCCAGGACCTCCCCGTATAGGTTTATCCTTTTAGCGTGACCAAATTGGCTTGCACACCGAGGGGATTGTTTCCTTGCAAAGGCCACACTGGCACCCAAAATCCTTTAATTCCCTGTAAAACTTGAGCAAATCCACCACAAGAGAGGACTTGAAGCAACCGCAGGCAGCATGACAAGCGGTGGTGACCACGGAGCCATGGCTCCCCGTCTTGTGGGCCTTGCTCAGACAGCGAGTCTCGGGGAGAGCTTTATCGGGAGAAGGATCTTGGGCTTTGGCCAGCGAGAACAAAGCCTGCATTTCCATTTCACTCTCAACCCCTGTCTGCTTCCTATATATGTGAGGGCACTGATACCGTGCTGGGAAAAAAAGCTCTTTTTAAGGATGCTGGGGGAGAATTATCAGGTGAGGGGAGGCATCAGCCAGAGCCCTTTTTGGGGAGCAGAGGATGGGTTGGGACGGGGGACCCACAGCTGGTTTGGGTACTGGTGGGGGTTTGGGATGAAAGCCCAAGATTTTTGCTCTCCCAGGGATCCCAGACTGGGGTCTCGTGGCTGCCTGGGGCCGGACTCTGCACCCAGCCAGCCATGGAGGAGCAAAGCAGCTCATTCCCAGCCCATATGGAGGAAAACATTTGATGGACTCCTGTTTGTGGCCCCCGGGGAGCCTCCCCAGCCTGGCACTCCTCCGTCGTAGCTTGTTTTCCAGGTTGGTGATAGTTTCCTAAAGCTTTTGCAGTCCTTGATATTTGCAGTGGTATTGGCATCGAGCCGACAGACATCTGTCTCCAGCGTCTCGGTCTTCTCTCGAGGATGCTGCTTGTGGCTGCGCGACGTCCTCGCTTCAGAGAAATCAGGGTGGCCTTGGGTTTTTTCAGCCCGCTCGCTGTTTCTCACGTCGTCTGCCTCCACTCCAAAACCCCACGGCTGGTTCTCAGTTGTAAATCCTATAGAGGTGCAATAGCGGGGCGAGGCTGGCTTTGTTCTCACTCCGAAGGGAACGACTCGGGCTGGAGCGCAATTGCGGGCTCTCAAAATATATCTGACAGTGACGTTTTGTTTGGTTTTGCTTTGATTTTCCACCCAGGGAAGCATCTCCACTCATTTTCTGGTTAGTAAAAACAGAAGAGCGCGGCAAAGCTGCTGCAGTCTCAGCCTGCTTCGTTTCCCATGTCCTGTGCAAGCTCTTAAGCCAAAATTTCCAGCTTTGCTGGTGTTTTTGGGGAGCAGGTTTTGCATGACCAGCCTGGGACATCTGAAGGAGGCCTTGTGTAAGGGAACTGCTGAGCATTTACCATCTGCAAATGCCAAATTTTGGGTGCTACCAGAGGAAGCTGAGCTGTAATTTGGGCTTAGGGCTGTGCCGAGAGCGGTGTGAGTAGGTGATGGTGTGCTGCCTGGCTGTGTGGCCTCTGCAGGACAGCCCTCTTTGTTCGGAGGAGCTCAATGCCCTCGTGTTATCTAACAATGGGAGGAGAAAAAGGCTTTTTTTTTTTTTTTTTTTAATCTGCTGTTTTTCTTCATAGAAGGTGTTCTGTAGTGGCTGGAGGGATGTGTGTCCTGTGCTGGGTTAGTGGTCCTACTGCTGCCAGGGATGCTCCCATGCTCTTATGGGAGAGGCTCGAGCATCTTCAGAGGCATCTCTGCAGCGACATCGGCAACGGTCTCACCCAGTCAGCATCTGGCTTCCCAAAACAGCTCCATCACCTCAGTGTCCCCTCCACCCCAGCAGAAACCCCTTCATTTAATGCCCGTGTGAAGCAGGCAGGGCTTTGGTTTGGTTACAGCCCAAGCCTCGCGCCTCTGGACCATCGCCCTCCGGGAAGGTGATTCCCAGGCTCAGCCGGGAGCTGAGTCCGGCACCCAACATGCTCTGACCAAGAGGCATGATGGAGGTGGAAAGTGGTGGTGGTCCTGTTTCTCTTCAGAGGGACCTACTAATTAGTTTCTGCTCTCAAAATGCTACGAAGCGCTCAGCCGAAACTCCTCTATGAGCGAAAAGTATTATTTATCTATACCATTTTCCAGAGTCTCTCCTCCACCGTGGGATGCTGCGTTTTGCCGCAGCTCTGGTCATTGAGCAGATTATTTCCCTCCCCGAGGGCATCAGTCGGGATGCCCAAGAGCACCCAAAATTGCTCTGGCAAAGCCAAAACAGCTTGAAAAGGGAGAAGAGCTCAGGAGGTCCCACGGGATTTGGCTGGCCCAGCTTCTGCCCACTAGCCCAGCCCAAGTCGGATGCGGTTGGCGTAGCCGGGATTGCAGCAGGCGGCCCCCGGATTAATTAATAGCGAGGGCTGGCACGGCGCCAGGCGGGAGCGGCACGGGGAAGGGAGCGTTGGACGTTGCGGCGGCGGCTAAAAGGGAAATCTGCCATCGGGTGATTTATGGGGTGTTTTCTCCTGGATTCTCAGTGTTTTTAAGGCTCTGGGAATAAAAAAAAAAAGAGGATTGCGTGCACAGTTGTTCGGAGCAGCTGAAAACGTGCCAGTTCTCAACCTAAAAATGAAAAAAAGGGGATTTTTTTCCCCATTTTTTTGTCCCAGCATCCCCCACCTTCACAGTCCTGCCCTGCAGAGGGCACACAAGGAATGAGGCTTCCCCTTCCCCAGTGTGCAGTCCGTCCCTTGCCCAGCTAGCAGCAGGAGGCGGAGAATAAAGCCAACCCCAGCTAGATGATGCTCAGAAGATTTTCAGCAAACCTGAATTTACGGAAAGTCAGTTAGTGGAGACTTTCCCCCCACCCTGTCCCCCATGTCTTTCATCAGCTCTTTTCTCTCCCCATTTTTTCAGCTGGTTGGGGCGCAGGGTGGGGACACCCACGGCCGGGCAGCAGGGATGCTGCGGGTGCTCAGGGAGGTGCCGAGCACAACCCCGGGATTTTGCGGGGCTTGGACTTACCCAGGGCTGGTTTCCAGCAGCAGAGAAGTCTCAGCCAAATTCTGGTTGATGACAGGTCTGGTGCTTTCATAATTGGCAGACAACGTAGGTGATTACGTTTTGGGCTCCTTTTGAAGACGTATTTACATTGTTGTGTTAACTTTTACATGCCAGGTATAAAGCGGTTACATGCACAGCCCAGGAACTTAAAAGCGATGAATGTGCCTGCGAAAGCTGTGAGCAAGGGAAGCTGAGATTATATGGAGACTGTTTGACTTAAAAAAAAAAAAGTCACCTAAATCTCTGAAAACATTGGCCTTCAGAAGTAACGCATAAAAATGTCAGTGAAAAATACCTGAGTTGGGTTTTTCCAGTTTCCTTACTTTCTAGGACTTTTCACCCTTGGCTGAAAAGACCTTTGTAAACCATGCAGGGGAGCTGGAAAAAAACCTGCTAAAATACCTTAAAATCATGTTCTGGACTGTGTATTTAATGGCCAGAGAAGGTACGTTAGAAACAAACTCCTTAAGTATAGCTTGAAAATAAGCTAACTGATGAGGGCTTACAAATTTCCAGGCAGAACTAAACATGGCCTGTGTTTTTCTTTGAAGGATATAAAAAAATTAGCATGAGCTGATGATTTTGCAGAGTGGTTTCTTTCATGCAGAGAAAATTGTTTTCATCCTAATTCTTGGCATTGGCTCCTGTCCTGTGTTGCTTTTGTTTCTTGGGCTGCCATGGAAATGTCCCCCTTTCCCCCCAGGCCTCTCCACGCGCCTCTTCCACCGGCTCTGTTGCCCGTCAGACCCTTTTTTGAACTAATTTAATTAATTAACCCAGTGCAAGTGTTCTTCTGAGTTAATCATCTACTGGGTTAATGAATTAAATCGACTCACGGAAGGAGGCTGGGGAGCACCAGAGCTCTGCTCCAAGGTAAAGGCTGGAGATGAAGGAGAAGGAGGTGAAGGAGGAGGAGGAAGGTGCCTCCTCCATGGTGGTTATGGTGGCAGCGAGGGCTCTTTTTGCCTGTCTGCGGTGCTTTCTTTGGTGTTGTTTTTTTGCTGGATGAGTGAGCTGAACTGGTTTCTGTGACTGCACAACAGCCGCATCCAATGGGAGGAACACGCCAGGAACCGTGTTGGGGTTGGAGCAGTTGGGACCCTTTTGCACCACAACAGCGGTGACACCAGATTAATTGTAATATGAAATCACACTCTTATTTTATAATTGAGGTATCAACTGGGCTGAGTCTTGCCGTCTCTCTCAGCAGAGCAAACAGCAGCTTGGAGAGAGTTTGATGCTCTGCGGCATGGGGAAGGTCTAGCCTGTTGTCCCTACGGCTGACCTCAGCCATCGGCTGGGGAGCTGGTGACAGCTATGCAGGACCTCTGTGAATCAGAGAGCACGTTTGTCTTGGTCAAAGCTGGGACATTAAAGGATCCTCAGTTGATTCTGGGCCTTAAAGAGAAGGTCCAGGAAGAAGCCTGTGGCTGTTCAATCTCCTGCTTGCACCCAGCCCAGCTGCCTTCTCCTGGCACAAGCCCGTTCTTCCATAACACGCAGCTTCTTGCTTCATTGGAGAAACCAAGAAGTGATTAGAAAAATGGACTAAAGTGTCCTTGTCCTCTTTAGGACTTTCCCTGACTTTCGCTGGGGGACAGCATGGTGAACCTCTTGCTGCCTCTGCTCCTCCAGTGTCCCCGGGGCCATCGCAGGATGGTAGCCCAAGTCCTGCCCAGCCTCCTGCGTTCGTTTGCTGGTGGGCTTGGGATGTTGCCTGAAATATATGTGGTGGAGCCAACGTTGGAGCACTCCCATGGGCTGACAAAGCAGATGCTGGCCGAGATGTGGCTCACCAATGGCTGCAGCTCCTCCAAGGGTGGGAAGGTGCTTTCAAAGTCCTACCCCACCACTCCCAATGAGGCTGGACAGACAGATGGTGGCCAGTTTGTGGCCCTGTGTCTGCAGGGCGTCTGCATGGGAGAGCCCCGTGCTGGGGGCAATGCTCAGCTTCTCCCCCACCCGAACGGGCAGGGTCTCGTGCCGGAGGTGGTTGCGGCACGGGGGCTCTCGGGGGGCCGCAGTGATGCATTCCAGCTGAAACTTGTAAGGCAGAGGTATTTTAAGTATATTGGCTTAACGAAAATGGTTGTGGGCTTTGCTGGGGCAGATTGACAATTAATTTTTTTTTTTTTGCAGGGCCATAAAAATTCCATTTCTGCTGTGGGAAGTTTTAACCCCTTCCTTACCCTGGGCCTTGTTTCTAAGGGTATTAATGGGGGATTGTTTGAACCGATGGCTCCCCAGTGAACTGTTAAAAGATTTTGGGGAAACATGCGTGTTCTTCGTGCTGGGCTTTTTATCTGGACCTTGTTCACAGTGACCCATGTGTGGCTATAGCCATCCTGCTTCCACGCTCCTGCGCGTTGGGTAGTGTAAGCATGTGTCTGTGCTACAGCAGAGGGGAGAAGAAAGACTGAGGATGTATCTTACAGAGTTTAAAGAATAAAACTGGCCACTGAGAAAGAATGTAGCTGAGCTCCATGGCCAGAGGAGCGTTAGGCTGCCCCAAGACGCAGGAGTACAGGAGGGTGGGACATGAAAATGGGGTGTGGGCTGAGTTGTGGGGACACTTTTGAATATCCTACTTCATCTCTTCAGGTGCCCAGATGTGCATTCGAGTCCCTGTCACGTTTGGAGCATGCAGTGATTTTTTCTTTACATGCAATCGTCTTCCCTGTGGGCGCCTCTTAAATGTGTTTTGAAAAACCCATGAGCCTGGTTTGGGGTTAGGTGGGGAAGGGGGGGCTGGCATCACCCATTCCTCACGGGGCGCTCTGCTTGGAAAAACAACACGGCACCACTTGTGACTGTTTCCTCAGGCGTCCGTGCAAAAACGGGAATATTCCTCAAAGCACTGCAGCAAACTCCCCTTCTCACCCCCGTTTCCTTGCCCAGCAAGATGTTACTTGCAGCCGTATATCGTGGGGAGTGTTTGACCTGCTGAGAAGAGGTTTGGTGGCTTCGGAAGAGCCGAAGCATGAATCAGAGATATTTTAATCGTGTGTTCTGTGATCTGCCCATGTTTTCCATCCTGCTTTTAAGTGCAACATCAAGCAGTGGGACTGTGCAACATTTTGTTTCGGAAAAAAGCATCTTTCTTTTCTCTTTTAACACACTGCTTTGAACTTTACTGGCATAAAGCACTGTCAAATCATAAATAATCTAAAACCTCAAGTTATTTTCTGTACCTCCACACTCTGCAGGGAGCGAAAGCAGCAGTGCTGCTAACGCCATGAGGATTTGCAGTATTTGCTCGTTGCATTTATTCCTGTACCCGTATTCCTTCTGCCTGAGCCATACAAGACTGTTTTCCTGTTAAGTTCTGGTTTTGATTCTCCGTCTTGCTTCCTATCTTGTTTTTTTATCTTAAATTGTTTGAATTTCCTTTTGGATGTGTCTGCTGCGAGGCATCGCTGCGGCGGAGGAAACGGCGACTCGGAGGAACGAGTAAACAAGAGACAGAGTTTCAGCCCGTCCATCTGATCGATAAAGGTGGCTTTGATGGAAGAGATAGCCCTGACGCCAGCCTAAATGTAGCTGTTAGAAGTTGTAGCTGCCTACAATGATAGTTGTTAAAAATGTGGTGTATACCATGGAGGGAGGCACTGCAGGACTAAAATATTTTTCTTTCTTCAAAAAGAAAGCTAACAAGCCTGCCTCTGTTCCAGCAGAAAGGGGAAAAAAAAGGAAAAAAAAAAAGGATTTTCTTGTCTGTGTGTAAAGGGCAGCGTGGATAGAGGAGGAAAAAATGGAATATTTATTTAAAAGGCAGAGGACATGCTTTTCTGCCGGCCGCCCCTGCTGTCTGCTGAGTGGTAGTGGCTAATAGCTGGAGGCGAAACTAATACTTGGCAGGGGATAAGACACAGCACAGGCCCCCTTGTATTAGGGGCTTGCTAAAGTGCTTGCTTTATGTCAGGGCTGCGAGATGAGTTCATCTTTTCAGGATTTGGTTGAGTGCACTGGGAGATAAAAGAAGGCAAAGGAGCCCACCGCAGCCGGCAAGGGCGGCGATGGATGGGGCTGGGGGAGAAGAGGGACCCTGCCGAAAGCTTTCCGGAGGCAGAGGCTTTTCGGATGAGCCTTTTAACTGTCTCCTTTCAGGGTGTTTTATTTGCCTGCGGGCCACGGGCAGGTTGCTTTTGCAGCTGGTGCATGGCTTTTAAAGCCTTTCTTCACCCCTGGCCAGGAAAAGCAGGGTGGAAGGGAAACTTTTAGCTGCTTGATGTGCAGTTACCTAAACCTAATGTCCTTGCCCGTTTGAAGGAGCACAGGACATCTCTCCAGGAGTGCTTTGAGCTGGCGGAGCTGTCACTGCCGGGCAGGAGTTGCGACGAGGTGACAGAGATGAGACGCACATTGGCCAGGGGGATTTCACCCCCCAAGATGCATGCATGTATGGATGGGCTGAAGCTCATGGCATAAATTGCATGGAAGCAATTTTAGTAACGCTATTTCAGATGCGTGAAAGCAGGAGGTGTAAAAAAACCCTCCCCCTGTTTTCAGCATATGGGGAGATGATGATTTTGCCAAAATATTTGCCAGTTCTGGAAAGCAGAGATGGCACCTACAGCGAGATGCTCTTGTAGAATGGACACTGGTTTCCCCCTGCTTTGCTTTCCCCCACTAGGTATGTTAATTTGCAATAAACTGTGGGAAACACCTATTTAAATGTTTATTGCTGACTATTGCCCTAATTAATTCAACTGTTGGGGAAACTTGAGTTTTGAAGTTGTCCCATTCTTAGTCTGTAAGGGAAATTCAGGGGCTGAGTAGTAGTTTCTAAAAAATGTAATAACAAAACCAACTTAGCTAATGGGCATGCAGGGCTTTGTGGAGGTTGGGAGGTTAAACAGATGCAGAGCTCAGTAATTGCTACCAGCCTCTGGGCCGGCAGATGAAAAGCTGTGAGCTTGTCTGTACCCCCCCCAGCATCACTTGAGTGGGACAACAGCAAAATTTAAGAAGAGTTTTGGAAAGGCACTGTGGGCATCTCAACTATATGATGTCCTAGGGGAAAGATGACTGGAAACTGGACGCTGTGGAAGATGTACCTGCAGATGAAGCTCAGTTGCTCAGTACCTCTTCTTTCTGCTGTTGTGCCGCTTTCATCATTTATGAACTACATCTTGTTTCACCTCTTAAAAAAAGAATAAGGAATTACGTGCCATAGTGCATTTTAAAGAGCAAAAGGGTGCTGGCAGTCTGCATGGTGGTAGACCAAGGGATGTTATCAGAGAAGGTCAAACCATTGTCATCCATGCCAAGTTGTTGATTTCAGGGGGTCGTACAGATGTAGCTAAGGATGGTCTTGCTTCAGTAACGTTCAATTAGATAAGACTGTTTGGGTCAGCTGTGTGTTAATGACATAAACGTAGTTAACATCATTTTTGCAACTGCTGCAGAAATACTGCAAAGAGGTTCTGAAGCTTTTTATCACCAGTTTCGCCAAAGTTTCCATTCTTGGTGGAGATCTTAGTGCATCACGTTGGCACTCGGCAGCTGGGGGGGTTTGTAACCCAGAATTACATTTGAATCTTCTCTTCCTTCCCTAAAACTTAGTGTTCGCGTGGCTGGTACTTGGCAAGGCATCATGAGATACTTCAGGAGGAGTCAAGTCCAGTCGTCAGTATTTAATGAGGTACTTGGGTACAACATATCCATCATGTTCTTGCCAATGAAGTTATTACCCTTTCGGAGCAAGTTGGGTTGTTCCTTTAACTCCTGGCGGTCTGGACGTAGGAGGATCATTTGAGATGGCAAAGGAAATACAGTTACTGGCCAGGGTAAGAATGGGGAAAAGCCTTTGGTTTTGCTGATTTTTGCCGTTAGCAGAGTGCAGCATTAGGATGAGCTTATTACAGAGTGACTCTGAGTGGTTTCCACTGAGGATGCCTCAGAAGCACAGAGGCACAAAGACCCATCAGTGCCACTGGGCCATGGTGGAGTGTCCCACCCTGCCAGAAGGGCTGTGGCTGGGGGACAGGACCTGGTCCTTGGGGGAAAGAATCATAGAATCGTCAAGGTTGGAAAAGACGCTTAAGATCATCGAGTCCAACCGTTAACCTATCACTGCCAAGTCCATCTATACCATGTCCTCGAGCACCACATCTGTCCGTTCTTTAAATACCTCCAGGGATGGAGACTCAACCACTTCCCTGGGCAGCCTGTTCCAATGCTTGACCACCCTTTCGGTGAAGAAGTTTTTCCTAATGTCTAACCTAAACCTCACCTGGCGCAGCTTGAGGCTGTTTCCTCTCGTTCTGTCACTCGTTACTAGGGAGAAGAGACTGACCCCCACCTCGCTACAGCCTCCTTTCAGGCAGTTGTAGAGAGCAATAAGGTCTCCCCTCAGCCTTCTCTTCTCCAGACTAAACAACCCCAGTTCCCTCAGCCGCTCCTCATAAGACTTATGCTCCAGACCCTTCACCAGCTTCGTTGCCCTTCTTTGGACACGCTCCAGCACCTCCGTGTCCTTCTTGTAGTGAGGGGCCCAAAACTGAACACAGTACTCAAGGGGTGGCCTCACCCGGCTCCGGGATGCTGCTGTTGCTCTGACCAGCGGTCTTCACCCATTTTCCTGCTGTGCAGAGCCACTAACTCTGAATTTAAGGGGCGCATCTTGCCCATTTGTGTTCAGCAGGGCTTTTCCAATGCCTTTAGGAGGCCCAGAACATCACCTCCAGTATTAGGGGGCACGAAGCTGTTGGCTCGCTCCTCCATGGAGGACTGCCATAAGTGCAGGGAAATGGTGTTTCTTTTCCTAGTGGGGTTGAAATGTCTGATTGCTGTGGGTTTTCCTTCCTAGATCTGGATAAAATGCGCGTCAAACTGAAAAGGGGCTGTTGGCGGCTGTGCTGGGTCATAAAAATTATTTAAACAGACGATGGGGAAGGAAGGGGCCAACCTGGCATTTTGGGGGTGGTTTAGACCTGTGACGGGTGAAGGGGTCAGTGCAAGACAGTAAGCATTGCTCACAGCAAAGGGCATCTCGCCGGCGCCGCTGCCTCCCTGCTTGCCCAATTACCCCCCCTTCCCCCCATCTCCCTCCCCTTAAATTTGTATAGTTACAACTCAAGTTAAACTCTAACAAAGCCGCTTAATTCAAAGATTGCTAATGGGGAGGAGAGCCCATTCCCCTCCGGGGTAATTCGAGCCTGAAAAGAAACGGGGCTGTAGGGCTGCACTTGAAATCCGGTGCGTCAATAGGGTCTCTGAAGCAAAATAATGGCATCACCCTGCGTGCGAGTTAATCGGACATGATGGCACGAAGGCAGAGGGGTCAGCAGGCCGCAGGCGCGTGATATATTGTCAGGGAGCTTAATGCCGGGCACGGAGCAGGGCTGGCTCGAAGCAGAGCTCCCTGCTTGAAATCCCAGAGTGGATTTCTGTTAACTGGTGTGGTAGGAGCAGGAGTGATGTTCAGCAAGAGGTTAATTTGCCCTCTTTGGGGCTCTTTTATGGCTGAGAGTTACCATCTTCCTTCTGGAGGCATCATAAATTCTGGAGGCATCATAAATTAAACAGATTTCTGGCAATCTGTGTCCCTCCTGTCTTCCTTGAATATAATTCCTAGAAAGAAGAGACATTTCTCATTGTTCTGGAGAGAATTCCAATGGCTTTGTAGGAGGACATGTATAGTTCATAGCAGCTATTCCCCCTTGGCATGAAATGCCTCCTCAGAGTTGCTGTTCCACTGTTTGCATCACTGTCAAAGAATACTACATAGCGGAGATAAAACTCGTGTCAGTCATCCATGCACTTCATGGACATCCCCTGTGTTTCAGCTCAACACAAGTTGGCCTCTGAAAATGGGGGTACACCATTGGAGGAGCCTGGGGACCCACCAAGCTCAGGGGTGGCTGAGTTGCAGTGGTACAGTATCCATGCCAGCTCTTGGTGGTAGAAATGCGCATATCTTGAGTACAGAGGGTCCCGGCTGCTGGATGCAGGATTGGACATTAAATTAGAGAGAGAAAGAGGCGTTGAGCTCCATGGGAGCTGGTGGGTGGCCCGTTGGGTCACCAGCCTTTGCTTGAGACTTCTTTCTTGGTGGCATTTGACATAATTGAAGATAGGCTTTGGGTGGGGGTGGTCTTCGGGTTGGAGATGGTCTTTGAGTTAGAGATGGTTTTCGGTTGAACACAAGTTCAGTTCTCACGTGAGCAAAGCCGATGGGTGGGGGGAGCCATTTGCTTACCCTCCATACCTGTCTTTTCCCAGGCGGTCACAGCAAACCCTGACTCTTCCTCTGCTTTCCCCCACAGATGCCAGTACGTCGCCCGATGCCGTGAAGAGGAGCCATTGGTGCAACGTGGCCTATTGGGAGCACCGGACGCGCGTCGGCCGCCTCTACACAGTGTACGAACAGTCTGTCAGTATATTTTATGACCTACCTCAAGGAAACGGCTTCTGCCTTGGACAGCTAAACCTGGAAAACAGGAGCGAGACTGTGAGAAGGACTCGAAGTAAAATCGGCTACGGGATTTTACTTAGCAAAGAACCGGACGGTGTGTGGGCTTACAACCGCAGCGAGCATCCCATCTTCGTCAACTCCCCGACACTGGACATCCCCAACTGTAGGACTTTGATAGTGCGCAAGGTGATGCCGGGCTATTCCATCAAAGTGTTTGACTACGAGAAGTCCTGCCTCTTGCAGCACACGGCCGATCTGGATTACGCGGATGGGCCCTACGACCCGAACAGCGTGCGGATTAGCTTCGCCAAAGGCTGGGGGCCATGTTACTCAAGACAGTTTATCACATCGTGTCCTTGTTGGCTGGAGATCTTACTCAGTAACAATCGATAACGGTCAGCCTCTGACGAAAGGAAAAAGAAAAAAAAGACACAGACTATCCCAAATATCATCTACCTAGATTTAATATAAAGTTTTATATATTATATGAAAATATATATTATACTTGTAATTATGGAGTCATTTTTACAATGTAATTATTTATGTATGGTGCAATGTGTATATGGACAAAAAAACAGAAAATGCACTTTGGCTTATATAATTCTTTCAATACAGATTTTTTTAAAAAAGAAAAATTATACAGCAAAAATAGGAGAAAGCCCTAATTTTGATGTATGGTTTTTTGAAATATTATTAATACCCAGACAAAAAGCTAATACCAGTCATTCATTGATAATAAAGTATTCGCATTATAGGGGGGGGTGTTTAATTGTCTCCCCCCCCGCCCCCGACCGAAGTCCGCAGCAGTGTCTGCTCGGGTGCTCTGCAGCCAGGGGGGGTTTCCAGAGGGCTGCCTGCTGTCTCCCATCTCAGCCACGATCCTTAGAAAAACAAGTGAGTTGCTGGAAGGCTGCAGTTGTCTCCAGGAGGAGGGTAAATGAGGACAGTTTGAGAGCCAGGGAGCGAATGGAGAAGGTGAGAGGAAAATCTCCCATAGCTGTTCTTGCTCAGGGCTCTGTGATCTCTCTGATGACACAAAACATGATGGAGACATCATGGAGATGAGCGTGCGTGTTTGTGTTTGTGTAAGTTAATGGTTATCAGCGCAAATCAATGGGTATCAGTGCTGGTGGGAAGAGCAGAATAGATTGTGGCCCTAAAAGCTGTCCAGTAGGACCAGTTTGCATTACCAGCCCTGCACAGGGGTTGTCTGTGAGTCCGGTAGCTCCCGGACGTGTTTGATGATTGAGAAACAAATGGTGGTTTTGGACAACTCATGGTGGGGTGGATCCTCAGTTGGAGACACCGTAGCGTGGCCTGAATTTTGGGAGCCTCTCCCGTAACTTGAAATAAGGCAGAGGTGAGTTGGATGAGTTGTGTGCAGATCTGTCCTGTAGATCTCCCAGTCTGTCATCCAGGGAATAAACTGATACAGAATGGTTTGGGAAGAATCCATTTGCTCTGAGGAGCAGTTGCAGCCAGAAGAAGTCCTGGTGAAATGAGCTTGTCTCGGCTGATTTACTCTCTCTGGAAATCCTGGATAAAATCAGGCACTTCGCTGACTTCTGCGTGAGCTTCGTTGCTGTCAGCACTGTGGCACCCACGCACTTGCATGGGCAGGTTGGACATTGTCTGGCTTCGCTTGGTTAGTGTAGTTATTTATTGCCAGTGAGTAGCGTTGCCAAGTCTTAGAGTTGTGTTACAAATCCCTGTACATTTGATTTTCATAAAGTCTCAGCGTCTGGAGTCCGGTGACTGCAGAAGCACCTCAGCTTTCAGTGTTACAGAGGATGTTTTTGTAGCCCTCGTATTTGCAGAGAAAACATGCAACGACACCTCCTCAATGGCTCAAAACTCAGAGAGAGAGTAAAATAGGACATAAACTTACTATTAAAAAGCCCTCCTGATGCATGTCAGGGTCATGCATTTTGGCAACTGGATTTGGTGTTTCTACAGCAGCCACCAGCAAGGGTGGGGAAGGTGGGAACCGCATCCCACCAGGGAAACGCACAGGCCCGGGGTGGACGTCGGGGAGAGACCCGAGCAGGGAATGTTGCAATGACATTTCCGCAGTCATTTTTCAAATTATAACCATACTTGATATTTAATTGGGACCACATTGGTTGAGTTCACGCAGCATCAGTATTAATACTTGACATCATGGATTTTTGTTTGTATTACGGCCATTGTTGTCAGGGAACGGTGTCAAAACATGTCACTACCGTTTAAAGCCAGCTTTCAAGAGCTTTGCAGGGTTTTTTTTTATCCCCTTTGGCTTAGATTTGGTGTGTCCTGCCATACCACCTACATCACTCACTGTATCACTTTCACGCAGTCAGTCAAAAGGCTGTTTTTATGTTTTGGGTGTTTTTAAAGAGATTTTTGTTAATACTGTCCTCATTTTAACTGGGAAGAACCAGCCAAAAGCTGAGTTGCTTCTCCCTGTTCCCTTTTCTCCTCTTTCCCAGCATTTCCCACCACCTCCCAGAAGGCTTTGCATTCGCGCCCCGAGCTGGCTGCTGCCTTCCTCCCTCTCCTCCTCCTCATGTGCACACACAGATGCAGCAGTGCCGGCATGTTCCACTTTCCACTGGCTTCTTGCATATTTTGGACAAAATAGCACCAAGAATGGGCATTGCTGTTTGCTTTTGTACCGCCCACAAAAGACCTCGTCCCAGTGCCCACGGAAGCTGTCGTTCACGTGCCGTTGGTTTTCCCTAACTTAACTCTTTGCATTTGCAAATGCAAACAGTTTGCATCAGCAAAGAGATTTTTGTGGGTTGAAATACGAGGGTTAACTTTGGGGTTTCCCTTGTGCAATCCACTGATTGTGCTTAATTTTTCTTTTTTTTATTACTCACACGCTTCCCCAGGAATAAATCTGGAGTTTTATTTCAGTTGACAGCAAGGCTTTCAAGGGAATAAAGAAGGATTTTATGGTGAGGCAATGAAATAAGACATCAAGTATTCTTTTCTGTCCCATTTCTTCCCTTTAATATCTTGCTGTAATCATTCAAATTTAGGACCCTTTAAAGAAGCTTTAGAACTCCCAAGCTATTGAAATCCACGCTGGACCCTCACGAAGCTCACCTGAAGCCTTCCCCGTGCGATCCCCCACGCTAGGTTTGAACCTGGGGGCTGGTGGGTTGGCACTTGGAGCAGCCCTTGGGTGCCTGTGGATGGAGAGCACTTACAGCAGGGAAAGAACAGTTATTTCCCTGCCAGGGTTTGCAGGAGCAGCTGGGCATCGTTGGGTTTTGCTAACGAACCAATGGGTTTCATGTGCCCACACCCACAGCTGCTGGTGTTTGCTCATCTGCCTCAGCCCTATAAAAACAGGAGGGCCACAACCCCTTTCTTTTTGCACAGCCTCCTGGGGTCTTCTATGTGGGGTTGCCTCTCCTTCCTGGAATAGTCATGGTCTTCCAACACCAGAGGTAAGTGGCATGTTCTTTACTCTCATTCCTTTAAGGTCTATATGGAGTTACGCCATTTTAAGGGCAAAAATGAAAGCAGAATGAAGGCAGAAGGGTGCTGGGGTGTTTCCACCTGGGCTGTGGTTGGACCAAGCTCTTGGGTTACTGGGGTGCTGCAAGGTTTCATGTGATTGCTTTTGAGCTGGAGCAGGTTTAGCTTTGTTGTAGGAAGGTTGTTGGGCCACCCATGTGGCTGTGTTATTACTGAGTGCTTTTTTGGAGGGATGTGTTGGGCAGTGCAGCAGGGAAGTGCTTTTTTTCCCTGTAATAGTGCTGGGACACCCATCATGCTGCTACAGGGGGTCAAACTCTGAGCTGAAGGAGCTGGGTGCGCTGCCACTTGGTAGCATGGCAGGATCCCTGCAGCACCCCCTGGCCCTGCGTGGTCAGAGGAGGTGCAGGGGCAGCAAATCCCTGAGCAAACCCACCTTTCCACCTGTGCTGGAGGGCTTCAGCAATGCACTGACCTTGGAGTTTGCTCCAACTCATCAATTTATTTGTATGGAGAGGTTATGGTTTTGTACAGAGAGGACAGAGGATGGGGGTGTTGTGTGGGTTTTGTTCCTCAGCTGATGTGAAGCTGGTGAGTCTCACCCCTCCAAGGCAGTGACTCCTTTTCAGGTGGAGTTTCCCCAGACCACAGCCCTCAAATTTCCTTGTCAATGAGGAGTAAGATCTTGATCCTGCAGGAGAGCCTGAGATGAATGGTCTGACTCACCCTGGCTGCTTTATGGCTCATCTGCAGAGGTGGTGGGACACAGAGATATTCTAAGGTGTTACTCAGGCAGTGAAACTTGCTGGATGCCTTTATCTGTATAGAGTGCCAAAGCACTGACCGAGGCATCAGCTGGTTCCCCATGGTGTTACGGGTGCAACCAGGAGGTTGAAGGCTGTACAGTCTATTTCTGGCTTCCCTGTGCCAAATATACCCAAAGTCTGCTCAAGTGGAAGTCCTGAATTAGTAATTCTTCTAGTATTGGACCCAGGTCTTATGGGCTTTGATTTGTGCAGCGTGTTTATTTGATAAGATCCTCTTAATTTGAGTAATACTGCATTTTAAAACTGTTTGTGCAATAGGCTGATGAGAAGCAGCCGGTTGCTGCTGGTAGGTCCCAGAGGCTGCAAGAAGACATTCATCATCCCTGTCCTTGATATTTTTTGCTACAATGACTGAGAAATACCTTTTACTAGCCAGAATAGAAAAGAAATGAATGCTAAAAAGAACCACATTCAGCTCCTGTTAAAAAGAGAGGCTAAGATCCCTTTGCGGCACAGGTTTTTGCCTCGGTTCTACAGGGTCTGTCAGTCTTCAGACCCATAATCCTTTCCAGGATTTTATTTCCACAGTAAAAGTGCGGGGCACTTGCTCAATGTATAATTAAAAGCTGAATATTGTCCCGCACACATGGGCTAGCAAGGAAAAAGAAAAACATCACTGTTGGTGCAGAGGAAGGAGCTGGAGGTTTGTCTCGGGGTGTGATGCTGCTTGACTTTGATAGCCTTTGTAAGTAATGGAACATCTCCAGCTCTTTGGGATGCGAATTAATGTTTTAACAGAGCAGCAGAGTTGCTGAAGTGCTTGTACATGTACCTGCACTTCCCAAAACTTCTATGGGCCCTGTGGGCTCAGGCCTTCTGCCCGCTCTGGTGGTGTGGCTGTGTGTAGCTTCAAGCCAGCGGGTGGGATTGAAGTGGAGGAAGAGCTGTAACAGCTTCCCAGGACATGGCGTGGTCCTGGGTCAGAGGATGAGGCAGCTGTGTGATCGGAGCTGCTGATCTGCTGCCTCTGAGGGGTGTGAAATGAGCCTCAGGAGCTAGAGTGGTGGGTTGGTTGTGTTTTGGGTTTTGTTTTGTTTTGTTTTTTCCCTGATGAATGCCAGGACCAAAAATCAAATGGCTCACCCAGGTAAATGGCCCTGCAGAGGGAGCCAGCTGCAGGGATGGGGCTGTGGGCTCTGCAAAACTGCTGTTAGTGCTGTGCATTGCTTTGGGTTTTGAGCTGTTGAATTTGGTGAGCGGGGCTGGTGGTGAATCTGCTGCTACCTGGTTGCCCTAGCTAGTTTTTAAGCTCAAGTTTTCCGAGAAACTGGGTGTGGGGTGCCTGTGGAGCTGTGTGGGGGGGCAAGAGAGATCCTGGTGCCTTCACCCCATCGTGTCCCTCCTGTCCCTTGTCTGAGCTGTTTGGGAGCAGGAGCTGCCTCGTGGGTGAACGTGGATCTGGTCTGACGGATGGCCAACATGGACCACAACTTTCCTAGAAAGCAAAAATATTCATCTCCATTTCCCCTCGCTTGAGGTGGACTGGGTTGCTGAATCTGGCAAGCCCCCAGGAAGGGAGGTGTGCTGGGGGTGATGTGGCATTGCAACAGGGTCTGCAGCATCGCTTGGTGCTGGGTGGCATCCCAGGGCTGGTCCCTGCAGCTGCTGTCCCAGTACTGGCACCCCAAGACTGAGTCCAGGAGTCTGAGATGCAGTAGTTAACTGTGGAGCATCCAGAGCTATTTCCTGTAAATAACTTCTTTTGCTTTCCTCAAAGGTCTTGTTTTCTGTTTGGTGTGTGATGAAGCATTGCTTGCTGCTTTGTGGATAATCCTTTCTGTATTCCTGATTTATGTATGTGCTGGTGCGATGCACAAAGTAGCATCTGTACTACATACACTGTGGGAACAACCCAAAATTGCTCTGAAACTCAACTGGCTTACAATTATATTGGATTCTATTAAATTAAAACACATAGCACATATATTACACAATAAACCACAGCTATTTCATGGATCAAATTAAGTTTTATTTGGGCAAATTACAACCTTTCTTACAGTTGGGCCTTTGTGAAACCATTCCTTTTTAATAAAAGCAGGCATTTTTGGCAAATGCTCTTAAAGTGTGCATTCCCAATAATTGCATATACTGTTGCTATTCTTTCTGGGATGTATGTGGCTAATTATCTTCTATTTAGGATAGGTTCAAATGAGTGGTATCTTCCCTTTCCTCCTCCCCCACACCTCTCTTCTGCTGGAATTTCTTATTGCTTTCCATTTTTATTAGCTTGGCTATGGAAGTCGGCAGAAAAAAAATCTTGTTAAAAGCAGGAGTGCCTTTCCCGGAATTTCTTGGGGAAATGTGACTCTCGCAGCCGCCCTCTGGCCCCGGCTTGGGGGGATGCAGGGTTTGGGGGACAAAGCCAAAAACAAACCTGTGAGAGGCGAGATGAAAGCTGGTGTGTGTGTGAGGGAGCTCTGGGAGGTAAAGTGCATCCCATTTGTGGAGGCTCCTTTTTAAATATGTGTCTTGTTTCTGCTACAGCCTTTTCCTGCACAGGGACAGCAAGGGGCATGTGAGATGGCATGCCAGACCCTGTGAAATGGCTTTTGTCATTGCTCATCTTCACACAGGTTTTGCTAAAATCAAATAAATGGTTCAAAAATTGTGGGGAGGGACCGACAGGGCAGCTCGCTCCATGTTTCCTTAGGAAGCTCGGTTAAAAAATAAACCCCATCAGCTACTCTCTAGGTTTGAGAAGTGCTTCTCTGCTGTTCCTCCTGCCTCTTGCTTTCTGTTAGCTGTTGGGCCAGGCTTATAGCTACCAATGTTTTCTGGGAACAATTTTTCCCAGAGTATTTTCAGCCTGGACCAGGAAACAGAGGAAATGTCCTAAGTGCAGTCTTCCTTGGGTAACTTCAGCGTAACCAGCGAGACTGAGATAAACACCAGAGCAGCACCAAGCTTCCCGATTCCTGAATGCACAGCACAAGACCTCTGCAAATTTTGGGCTCGTATTTACGCGGCAGCACCTCTGGGTGTGGGAAGGGTGCTCAGCGCCTTAGCTGGGTGGGATGGAGATGATGGAGCTGTCACTGTAGAAGTCCTAGCACATTACATAAAACATCAAAGCTTTTTGTCAGTTTTCCAAATCCTTCTGGGCACTATTGTCAGAAGATCAAGAACTATTATTTAGCCTCCCAAATGACATCTGGATGCTGTTTATGGGACTGTGTTTGGCATGATTATTGCATCTGTGGGAGGGGGTTAGCACTGGCAGTGGGAACTGGTCTTGGGGATGCCAGACTGTCTGCTGCCAGGGCCCATGGACCAGTGGCATCTCCCCATCCCGCTCTGAGCCTGTGGTCCCAATAAAGGCTCCTTGGAGCTAATGGTTTCTCCGTTGCGTTACAACTGCTGCCAAGTGTTTGCTCAGAGGTTCTTCATCTGCATGTTGGTGCTTCCCAGCTCCTTCCCTCCGTGGCTCCCTGGTGTGTGACAGCCCTGTGGGTGCAGGCAACCTCGGCACCTTCCAGCTGCCAATTTGAGCTGGGTGACAAGCCGATGGCCCTGTGATGTATGTGATGGGACTGAGTTCTCCACAGTTCCTGTAGAGAGTGGACATCAACCTGTGACACAGGGGAAAGAGGAAATGGGATTATTCTGTCCATATAAAAGGCTCCCAGAAATGTCTTTATTGGTTTATTTTTTTCAAGTAATAAATTGAGAGCATCTCTGACCTGTTGCCTGCTTCCCAGTATGGCCAGGACAGGGTTGCCCATTGCTACTGGTATGTAGTATGTGATTGTGGCGCATGAGACGTGGGCACTTGCTCAGTCCCCAGTGCCTCTGTGTCAGGGACCCGTGATGGGGCCGGAACCAAATGAAACAGCCACAAAACATTTTCAGCGTCCTGCCTGTGTGACCGCAGCGTTGGAGGACAGTGGGGGCTGTGTCGCCATGTCGCTCAGTTGCAGTGGCAGGAGGGCACAGCCTGGCTCTGCCCCCAGAGCGTGCCCTCCCGTCTGGCATCACAGGGAAGAGCATGCGTGATAGGAGAGAAAGGGAAGAGTCCCCAGAGCATCCTTTGCAGCCTGGCTGTGGGTTTCAGAGGGAGAAACTTCTGCACCTTGTCCCTGGCTGTCTCTTCCATCTGACACCCATGTCTTCTATCATCTGCCAACTTGGGTTGTATGTTTTAAGCTGGATGATGCTCTCTGTCTCAGCGCCGGTCTGAGCCAGGGTGTGGTGCCCTGCAGTGGGATGGCGTGTGGGACATGGGGCTTTACAGGCAGGCGGTACAAGCTGCTCTGGGGAGCTAACTGAAACCCCAGCTGCGGTTCAATGCCATCGTCTGAAGGGCTTTGTGTGGAGCATGCACTGTGCCTCCTCCCGTAGCAGCAGGGATATCTGACAAGCCGCTGTTTTCGCTTTGGGGACACAGAATTGAAACCACAACCCGTTTCTGGGGAAGATACACGATGAGTGTGAAGTGTCTTCTCCCGACGGATGCTGGGGGGGAAGGGTGAGAAGAAAACCCTCGTTAGTCTCTGGAAATTGCTTTCCTTCCTCTTCTCCTTCCAAAATAGCATAATTAACAGAAATAAACTTTGCAATGCTGTTAATTTTGAAGGTCTTGTATGCCAAGCTTGAACATGCAGAGCTCAACTGAGCAGGCGCTGGGAATGGTTAATTATTACCCAAATGGTGTCTGAGTTAGTCTGAAAGGATTGAAGAATTATGAAACTGTAACGAGGGAGGCCCATTCTTGGCAAACACTTATGTGATTCAAATGCTGGGGAATTCAGCATGTTTTTCGCTTTCTTCTGAGGACTTTGTAAGCCAGCCGATGGTCCAGATTGCATGGTGGGGATTGAGTGGGACCATCAGTCCAGGGGAGCTGATGCTGTAACAGCTTCTGCAGTTCTTCTCTGTCACAGCAGCTGTTTAAAAATAGCTTTGGTGAGTCAATAATTAACCCATTGTTACTTCTTAAAAGTCCCAAGTGTGTGAATTTCTGGATACGAGGGTTTGGTGCTGGATCTGTAGATCTCTCTGTGATGTGTTTAGCAGTACTGCAGCTGGGACCTTGCAGTGGCCCTTCTCTCTGCTCACCTCTGCGGAGGTCTTTGTGTACTCTTTGGGCTCACATACGTACAGTTATCACAAGGAAGGGGGCTACTTTCCTATGGAGAGCTTTTCTTTGGCCTTGGAAGACCAAGAAAAAAGTCAAAACACATTGGAGGTTTTGGCAGAAACTGCTTAGGTTTTCTGCTGAAAATCTGAATTCCGCAGGATCCTCTTTTCTCTCCTCTTCAGACCAATGTGGTCCCTTTCCAGCCTCTTCTGGATCTTAACCTGTTTGTACCTGCCTGGGAAAGCAGAAGTCATGGTGCCTCAAGAGCTTCTACCTACTCCACCCCTCTGAACACCATGATCTATGCCAGAATGGTTGGGGTTCAGCCTCTTTCAAGCAGGATTTCAGTCCCACATCTCATGGCAAAGGTGGTGGAGGTGAACAGTTGTATCAATGGAAAGCAGTCTCTAAAGGTGATTTGAAGAGTTTCATTTGAACAGTCCCTGTTCTGAACTACTGTGATCTTTTTGTCTGAAGCTGTTTGCTTTCTTCCAGTTCAAATCTCTGAAGTCTCATAAATAGATGAAGCTGGAAACTGAAGCATATGATGGTTTAGAAATCCTTTAGTGACCTGTGTCCTGATGCTTTTCTTTGAGCTGCTCCATGGAGCTCAGGGCCCCCCCAGCCACTCGTGGGGCTCCCCCAGTCCTGGCTGTGCTGTGAAGCGGAGGAGGCTCCCTGCAAAGTGACACTCTTTGGGAGCTGAACCCTTGGCATGGGAAACTTTAAGAAGCTTTTTTCCTCCTACAGATGTTTTTCCTCAGTTCTGGTGAAACAAGTTAAGTGTGTGGGAATGTCTTCAGTGCTCTAACCTTGGGGGCTTGATGCCTTTCTAAAATGTCCCTCGTGCTTCTTTCCCTATGCTCATCTGATTTTTAGCTGTTTTACTTGCAGCTTTTCAGGGAACAGTTGCACATAGATGGTCAATAAGACTGTTCTGCTTTGCTCAAAATGTCTCCCACCAGGAAAGTCCCTGCTGAGTTTTCTGCTGCATGTGGTGAACTGCACAAGATTCCCCTCTGGTCATTGCTTCTGGTATTTCACAAGGGCTAATCCTCCTCTTCCTCCTCCAGTTGGTTGTGTGTTTGCAGAGTAATCCTCTATAGGACCTATGCTCTGCTCTGGAAAATGGCTGGAAGGAACCTTTCACATCACTGATCTAAAGTACTTCTGAAAACTCTGCTGCTTCCTCGTGGGTCCATGTAGTCCCAGTGACAGATTGCTCGGGTGCCTGGTTGGAGCTTCTTGGACAAGCCAAGGAACCAGTTCCTTGGCAAAACACACCTTTGGCATCTGGAGTCTGCCTCCATGGGTTATGATACTTGGCAAGGGGAAGTAGAAGGGGGTTCAGCTGCTTGAGATGTTGCCTCAGTTCATTGGCAAGGCTTTCCTTCTCTTTAGGTTGGAGGCAAACACTATGAAAAAATGGAAGATGAAGGCATGGGTTAGCAGGAGACAAATCCACCTGTATCTTCTGGGATCAGTGGTGTTGGGAGCAGGATGCCTGGCTGGGGTGCAGCTTGCTGTGTGACCTGTCACTAGGCTCTGACATGGGCGTGGTGATGAGCTAATGAGTTGGATCAGCAAGCTGTTAGCACCACCAAACTGGATCTGGAGGGTTTCACCTGTGAGCTGGAGGATGAACTCTCAAAGCAGCATCCAAATTACTTCTCCAGAGAAAGGATGCCCAGAATGCTCTTATGAACCAAGAACTCCTTTGTCCTATAGCACCGGAGTTCGTCTGTCCTTCCTGCTTTAAAAATCATGATGAAACTAAGTCAGAACCTGATTAGTTTGAAAAATGCTCAGCTTCCCAGTTCTCACCTACAGCTTAGCCCAAAGGGCTGCAGTCTTGCAAGTTGTTCCATCAGATCAGAATTTTCTGATCAAAAAGTTTTGATTTTTTTTAAAAGTCATGGGCTTTTCTTTTAGTTCAGCTGATTGTTTTAGTGTTCTCTGCTTTTGCTGTTTTTTCCCTTTGTGTCTGTGGGGAAAAATCTGTGGCATCTATGCGTAGTTAGTTGCCACTTCTGGTTTCTCCTGTCTTGTATGTAAAGTTATTGCAAATCCCAAGAAGCAGGATAACAGATGGCAAAATGGAGGTTCCACTTCCAGTGGGCTACATGTTTAATAAAATGAGTATACTTATTTCTATTCTGGGCAGCCAGTGCCTACTAAACTTGCTTTGGAAATAACTTTATATCTTTATCCTGTGTCCTGCTGCTTGTGCACAGGTCCTTCACTTGGTGCAAGCTGCTGCTGGAGCTCTGCTCCCTGGGGGCCTGAGAGCATCTTCCTCTGCACGTGGGGTTTGGGGATTGAGGTGTCATGTCCTTACACGGGTTCCCCTCTCCCTGTGCTCACCCAAAGTACTTTTATGGGCACAAAGTTCAAAGGTGCCACTGGCGTCCTGCATGTAAACCTCCAGCAGTTCCCGTAGGGAGAAGTTCTCTGCAGGAGTGCAGCCCTCCATCCATGGGGAGATGATGGGAGACCTTATTCTTCCTTTCTGCTTCCCAGTTCTATCAGTCCCTGAAATCTGACGCATCACCCAATTGGGTCAAACCTGTGCTGGGTTCAGTAGGCAGTCCTTAAATAAACAGTATTTATGCTGCTGTTGGTATAAGTAACCTGTTAAATTGCAGTGCATGCGTAGTAACTTGGGCAGGAAACCTCTCGGCAACGGAGGTGACTTCAAGTGTGGGGTGCCCTGATGGGAACTGAGCTCTATTTCTTTTCTTTAAAAAACAAACAAACAAACCTTGGTAGCCATGCCCTTGAATTCTTGCATTAGTAAGTATCTCATGAAAATGCATGTATGAGCTGGTATCAAGCAAGATAAAACAGGGCTGTGCAATGCTTTTGGAGTTGTCCAAGATGGTTGTACCTTTTTACTCTGAAACTAGGCAAGCTGAGATGAAATTTCCAGAAGGTTTTTGATATCAGCTTAACATTCTTAAACTTTGGTTTGTTAAATGTAGAAGAAACTTGTGAGGTAGTTTTTTTTATGTGATGTTGTGAAACATGTTTCCTTCAAGACAAGTGATGGTGTGTGGAGGGGGAGGTGGGAGGTCAGAGCTGCTCCTTGAGTAAGACTTGGGCAATCCTCTCTCTCTCACCAGCCTACACTCCCCCATAAGACCCCCTCCCCCCAACCCCCCGTGTGTTTGAGCTGATTCAGTACAATGCACCAGAGAAAGGGAAACAAGGTAAAGGCTCATAAAGCCTCCGGACATCACCTCTTGGAGCAGTGGTCCTTGAGTCAACAGAAAACATCTGCAAAACAATCCTGCGATCTTCTATGTGGGCAGGAAAATGGTGTAGGGAAATGTAGCAGATGAACTTTCAAAGCTCAGCCTACTTTTTACATGTTGTGAATGAAAACTACTGGAGCAATGTTGAACAAGATGTTCCCTTGTTTTAAAACCACCTCTGGGACTATTGTTTTGAGATAAGCTGGGAAATGATCTGTTCCCTCCTTTTCTAGACCTGCTGTTGGTAACGTGCTACTGAAGTGGATCAAGGAGAGGGGAGGACTTAGAGGCTGATATTTATTTATATGGGTTTGGGCTGCAATTTGGGTAGACTTGAGTTGTTACTGGTCCACTGCCACTTTGCTGTGCAGCCTCGTGTTGCTCCATCCTGACTCGTGGCTAGGCTGGGCTGGTGTCCCCAGGTACAGTGGGGGTGCTGGGAAGCACCAGGGCACCAGAGGTGAGCCCTGAGCTCACCGTGGAGTTGTACCAGTGTTGAGGAACTGGGTGAACCCAAGGAGCTGTGATCCTGCAGATCCTTTGTGGCATTGCTCTCCCACCCTAGAGGATGTTTCTGAGCGCTGGGAAGTTCCTCTGGGAAGGGTGGTGGTGCTGAGCCCCCTCCCTGCCCAGCCCCAACATCCGTCCTGGTTGAGCAACGCGGGTCTAAGGTCGGCATCCCCCCTTTGGGGCTCTGGTTGGGTGCTCCCACTCCTAAGAGGTCACTTGTGCCGAAGCAAGCAGAAAAATAGTGCAGCAAAGCAGAATTGTTGCTTCAGTTGCTTGTTTATTAAAAACAGAGGGAGGGAGAAACATCAAAATCAACCCCCTGCCCCCACAAATCCTACCCTTGTCTTGGAGTATTAAAAACATCCTGGAGCTGAGACCATGCTTGTGCTCCTCAACATTGAAGGAGGATTTCTGCCAAGACACTGACCCCTTGTGGATTTTGCAAATGTCTTTTGCATCTCTTTTTCTCTTCGAAAGGCAAAAAAAAAAAATCCCCTTACAGACCTTTGCTTGGTCCCTTGCAATCCAGAGCTATCAGAAGATTTATTATTAAACGGAGGCTCCAGGGTGATTTATGAAATTACAGCTGAGCCGTATTGTGCGCTGGTTACAAATTGCAAAGATATTCCATGGGACGTAAGCTCCAACGAGCACGGGATATATTACACTACGGGGAAAAGGGGAGCTTAAAACCAGCTGGCCGACTGTAACAACTACAGCCACTTCTCTTTGATGAGAAGATGATATACATCTGCGTTTAATACAAAACATGATGGACTGACTCCCGGTTTCGGAATATCTTATACGAACTGGATAATTTTTGCTTGTTTTTTTCCAGAGCTGTTGCACCACTTTATTCAAAGTTATATTCCTTTTTCCTGTTGTTTCTTCGTGTGTTAGCAACTCCTTGTTCAACTTTATAAAGCATTGGGGATCGTTTCTCGCCGCTTTCCAGAAGAAAGGTTTCTCTGCGCTCTGAGCGCACGCAGCAAGTGCTAGGGCTTGAAAAAGGTGATGCTGCAGTACCATAGGTGGAATCACTGAGCTAAATTGGCTACATATAAATATACACCAGCTGCTAATAGGAAAAAGCAAACTGGAACACATTATCATGAAGGATGTCGTCTTCAGAGTAAATCCCTCCCATGGAGACCCCTTCTTGAGCTGTTAATGACTGCACTTCTCCAGGAGAAGTCATCTGCGAGCCCTGTTGTGGTGGGTGTGCTCTGCGGGGTGGGATATATATTAAGGACACCTCTTACAACCTTCCAGTCAGTGGGAAGTCCAGGCGAGCCAGATGCTACAGGTTGTAAAGCCGTGTTGTTGCTCTGAAGATGAACGAAGTGGAGCTATGCTGGTTGACAACATCTGGTCTAAAATCTTTTTGCCATCCACAAAGGCGTGTACTGGCCAGGTCTTGGTAGCCCATGAGTGGGAGGAATTGGTGAATTGACAAGATTAACTTTGATCCAAGAGAACAGCAAGGTTTCTGCATGAGCAATCTCATACTTTGGCTTGTTAGTAAGTTATGGCATTTTTTTAACTCCCTTGATTGCATAACAGATCATTTAGCACTGATTTTCCCTGAACGGGTTGAGTGTAGCTCTTGGGTCTGATTTCTGTTGTGACTATTTAATGGCAAGTCTAGAATTTGTTATGTTTTTGGCTTAAATTGGCTGTTATGAATAACTAATCCTGACATGCCCATTTCCAGTCCTTAAGGTCTGAATGCAACTAAACTTGCTTCAGTCTTCCCCAAACTTACAGACTGTGTCCGTGGTTCCCTGCCACAGCACTCCTGGGAAACACCTATAAATATCTGCTCTGAGTAGAAATCCTGCTTTCTAGCAGCTGATGGCAGAAGTACTTGCATTCCCCCAAACCAACTGCTAGCTGCGCAGTTTTGGGAGGGAGCAGGTTGGGTCCTTCTTGCTCTACCTCAGTCTCTTGCATCTATAGGAGCTGTGCCTTGGGTAGATGCAACCTCCCAAGCTGAGCTTCTCACCCTTGAGCTTCAATGGACAAAATTTTGGAGAATTGTCCCCACTGGAAGCTGCTAGCAATAGTTGTGCTTTATCTCATTTGTGGGCCAACCTTCGGATGGCAAAGTCCTCGTACCTCTGTGGTTGGTACGATCCAGCACGTTCCCAGAGCTGGCTTCAGGCCAGGGTGCTCCAGCTCCCAGAAGATCCTGTTTCAGTCACCTTTTTAGGACTCTTTGGGCCAAAGCATGCTTTCATGTCTGGCAGTTTGGCCCCTGGCACACCCTGTGGTCTGGCCTGGGAGAAGTGCTGCAAGGACGGAGTGTAAATTATAAATTTCTGCAACACCAAGCAATCCTGGCTGAGCCTCCCCATTCTAGCTGGGTTACGAAATACTGACATGGCTTTCTCTGAGATACTAATTAGGGATGGACAAACCAGAGGGAAGAAAATAAGAAATCCCTTTGCACTCTTTCTGGGGTTAAAGAAAGTTCAGCTAACTTTCTTCCTCTCCCCTGTTATTTTTCCCTTCAGTGCAGGCTCTTCTCATCCAGGTTCCAGCAGGGCTGGGATATGGAGCTGCTGAAGCGCTGGGGGAGGCTGTAGCTGTTGCTGCAGGATTTCCAAACCAGGCTGAAACAAGCCAGTAACCTAAATCTGAGAGTGCCTGTGTGACTTAGAGCGATCCTGACGTTGCAGTGCTCCTGGCTCTCCAAACAGAATAAATGGATGTGTCGTGTATCCAGCAAAGATCTGGATGTTGTTCAGGGTAGCAGATCATCTTTATTCCCCCATTTGTAGGTGGGTATGATGCTTGGAGGGGTAGGGTTGTGCTTGGTTGGCGCTGCAGGATTACCGCGCTGGGTAATCCTGTGGGCTGGAGGCAGCCATGCCTGCAACACCCGTCCCGGCTTTGCTGATTCCTCCTGCAGCTGCTCTTCTTGCCAAAGTGGTGGACTTGGTAGTCTTGGTGGACTTGGTAATGTTAGGTTAATGGCTGGACTCAATGATCTTAAGGGTCTTTTCCAACCTAAATGATTCTATAAATCCTTCCCATAGCGTAATGAACGCTTACAAATCCTTTCTGTGCTGCTGGCGTTCCCTCTTTGCAACTCACTGAATGTAGAAAGCAAGCTTTCTAAATAAATAATAATAAAAAGCAGCACAAGTAAATTAATGCGCATCAGTGCATGTGTCTGGCTGCGCTCTGCTCATCTTATTTTCAACAAGAGCCTCTCTCTGCAGACCTCCCTGCCGCAACGTGCTCTTGCAGTGCCGGCTTAGACCCCACATGGATTAAAACCATGCAGTCACAATGGATTTGTCAATGGCTAATGAAGCTCTGCATCTAGTGCAAAATTCCGCTAATGCATTAGGAAATAGTTATCATTTTTCTCTGGCACTGCATTTGATAAGCAATTGCCTTTGGCCAAAAGCAATGCCAAGATTTTACTGCTTGTTACAGAGCTAAATATGTGATATTGCAAAACATGTAATTGGGATAATTTAACACCCCATTAACAGAGTGCAGGAATGGCCTCTTCTCTTACCATTGTTTGGGTCTACTTTTTTATAAATCTTGCAGTCTTTGGGGAGAATTTTTTTGTGTGTGAAAAATAGACATGTTCCTCATTAAAGTCACTCATTTTGAAACATTGAGCAGAAGCTTTTTTGCCACACGGGTGGGGGGAGTTGCTAATTTGCAATAGGAAACCTGGAGTCTCCCAGTATGGTAAACTGGGAACTAGTGGGTCATGTTCTGTAATCCTGCTTCAGGCAAGTCACTTGTCTTCAAGGGAATGCAAAATGAAGATGATGCTTCAAATTTTATGATCCCTGTGTGGTTCCTGTGGCTTCCCTGTCACAAGGCAGGAGACATCTGGAGGTGATGGGACTGTGACCACCTCCTGTCCCATGACCTTCAGTGGAGTTGTGTGTGCAGAGAGGTGGAGAAGTCTAAAAACAGCTCTTCTGAACTATCTTCAGGAAGGCTCTTTCAGGGCAATTCCAGATCTTATTAGAAGCAGGAAAGACTGGATGTTGCAATGGATCCTGGTCTGAAGAAGCTGTATTTCTGGTTGAGCCTTGCTTTTGAGCTCTGGGTAATGGGGCTAGATGTATTTGCATCAGAATACCTGGTTTCCCCAGGCAGCATCTCCGAGCCTTTTGATGTTCATGAGCATATGCTCATGATGGACTTCTGTATGTGGTATTGCACTGAGGAGCTGGCAGCAACAGCCAAATCCAGGAGCTAGTAATTAAACCTGTTAATCTTCTTGTCATGATTGTAGTGGGTTTGGGTGAAATCTTGATGCATTTTAGTGTGAGAGCATCCCTCCTTTGGCTTAAGCTGGGCTGCTTGGGAGGTTCCTTTATGGGGTAAGGCAGAAGAAGGGATTAGTTTGGGTCTAGGCTGGCCCTTTTCCCTCCATGCTTGGTGGAGGTTCAAGATGCTGGGGAGCACTGGCATGGCCAGCAATCTTGTTTTACCTCCATCTCCCTTCCTTCTCCATCTCTTGGATAAGAAGCAGCTCTGGCTTTAGGACAGTGACTGCAGTACTAGTCAGCCTGTCCCCACTCATGCATTTCCCAGAAAGTCACCTATTTTGTTGCTGAAACCCTGGTTTAATTAAATTAGCATCCAACTACCAAGTGGGGTCTGAAGGCAGGGGAGCGCCTGCTGCTCCTGGACAGCCAAGCCAAAGACACAGACAGCAAACCAGCAGTCCAGAGGTCCTGCTTTCCTGCCAGCAATGTTTCATTAATTGAAGGGACAGTTTAATTTTAGCCTTTCTGATGGTGCTGTTCCTTTCCTAATTAGATCCAGCCTGATAGGAAAGAAGAAAAATTCACTTGAAACCTGCTGATGGGTTTTGCTCATTCAGCAAAGCAGCAATGGGGACTGGTTTTAGTCTCCAAGTCGGATAGGGCTGTTTCTGATTAGCACGGGGAAGGCTGCTGGGAAGGGCTGGTGGGTCATCTGTCTGCGAGCGCTGCTCTGCCCGAGCCATCTTTAACCAGAGCAGCAAGACCCAGAGAGCTCTTTTATGGCTCCGTGGTGTGAAATGACCTGATTTGCCATCATCTTGCTCATGTTTTCAGCAACATGTAGATAAAAGGCAGTGCAGATGACTTTAAAATTCGCAGGTATTGCTCTTTTAACTTGCATCTCCCCTGATAGGCTCCTTCCCCTATAAAACACGGGTGAGCCTGTCTTTGCAGCTGGGAAAAGCCTGTTGAAATGAGTTAGATTAACTTCGTTATGGCTCCAGTGAAAACTTCTAGACACTTATTCAGAAGTCATTGCACTTGCAAAACTGGTCCAAAGCGCTAATCCAGGCAAGTGTGGTTTTGCTGTTTCGAGGCCATCGGGCTGCTCTTGTTACATGGCCCCAGTTTGCACAGCGCTCGGTGGGGTGGCGTCCCAGGGCTCTAGACCTTCCCTTCTGAGGCTTGGTGACTGCCCTGTAAACACGAGCTCTGAGCTGAAACCAGGTTTCCCTGGTCTGTGCCACAGAACAAACAGTGCAGGTTTAAGAAAAAAAAATCTTTGGCACAAATCAGTCTAGTTATATTTGCATTTGAAAAAAAATTTCTTCTTCCCCTCCCCCTCAAGCAATAACTTATTTTTCCATAGTGTCAGATTCTGTGATTTAATCAATTGCCTTTATAAGGTGTAACAAGGTGTTTTCTTAAATTTAGTAACTCCTAAACCCTTGGTTTTGAACATTGAGCCAATTCTCCACCTGGCATAAGTGTTGCAGGTTACTTCCCCCATCCCATTGAAATGCTTTTTTGAATAATCCTTCCCAGTTTTTTTTTTCCTAAATGCTTTTTGATCCCCAGTAGAAAATTTAGAACTGCTCAATATTTGGAGACCTTGGATTTTCAGGGCAAAAGGCAGAGAAGCAATGCTTTTGGAAGCTGGAATTTTTATGAAACTTCAAAACCTTTGTTCAGAGCTGCTGGTGTGCTTTGGAGAGAGCTCCTGTCCCGTGGGCTGATGCCACGCTTGTACGTGTGAGACTGGTTCCTTGTAGAGGGTTTTATCTTTGTCTGCCTCTGGTGCATTGAAGTCTGGAGTGTTCTGGTGTCCTGGGTGGTGCTGGTGCCCAAGTGGTGTTCGTACACCTTCCCCTTAATTAATCTAATAACTCTTTGGGGTTGATGGAGAAGGAAATAGTTGGTGGTTTTGCTTTGTGGGACTTCCTACGATGCCCACAGCACTGCCTTGCCCCTCATGACGTGGGCAATACCGCTGGCTCCAGAAGCATCCCACCCTTGTGAGGAGCCCAAGCCTTCCTCCAGCAAAGCCCTGGTGGGCTTCATCGCAGTCCGGAGCACCTGTCAGACAGGTCCCACACCCTTGGGTAGCTAATGACAATGTGCAACATTGCGGTCTGGCCATTAAACAGGTTTAAAACAAGCTGAGCTAATTCAAAGGTGTGAGAGTGATCCAAAGGCACAGGGAGTATCGTCAGCTCCTTGCTTTCTCCTCGGGGCACCATCCCGCTCATTAACGGGAGGCTGTTGAATCAAGAGTGCTGTGGCTTGTTTGAACTGCAGGGCTGCTCTGCTTACACATGTCTTCTCCGCTTTGAAGGCTCTGTTGCTTTTCAGTTTGCATCAGAAACGTAGGCTCTCCCCATCTGCAAAGCTTACCGAGGTCTCTTCTCCCTGCTGTGAAAAAGACCTTTCAAACAGCTCCCGAGGTCTCCGAGAGCTTCTCTTCTCCTGAAAGCTGAATTGCCTGTTGGTTTTGGAGGCCCGCATTCCCCCTGGCAGCCTTCCACGCATATATTTAGAAAGGAAGATCATACCTTCCATCTCAAAAATAACCAAACCTGATGACTTAATTTAGAGCACAAAAATTAAAAGCTCCCTCTTGAACTGCTGGGCAGTTCAGGCTTCTGGAGCCTCTTGCTTGCTCGCCGGCCGTGGAGTTTCCCCACTTGACTGTAGGTTTCTCTCAGTTGGCTTTGGGCATCTCATGAGTTACTTGGGAGCAGGACCGTGAACCACAGACCTGTGTCTCCTCTCTGCCAGCACTGGCTTCTGTTGGTGTCTGGCTGTGTAATTGGGCACATGAAAAAAAAAAAGTAAAAGTCTCTCTTGATTACTAATATAACTTTACACTTTCGGTAGGCTTTTCTGGGGCACTAGCAGAGAGCTATGTCTGTACACTACTAATAAATGGGCTGGAAACCTGTGTAACCTGCATCCTGGTAGAGAAAACCCATCTCTACAGGCAGCAATGGTGTCCTTTACATGGGCTGGATTTCAGTCCTTTGCTCACACAAACAGTTGCATCTCCTTTGGCAGTTTCTGCTCATGTGGAGCAGGACCTGAGCCAGCTCCAAGCCATGCTGGAGGCAGGATGCCTGCCTCTCCTTGCCTCTCGCCATGGCTTGCTGGGCAAGCCTAGCCCAGTTGCTCAGCTCCTTTACACCTGGTTTTATGTGTAAATCTGGGATAAGCTGAAATTTTAGCACTGAAATGGGGTTCCTCAATTTCTTTCTGGCTGCTTGGGGCTTGCCTTTTGTACATACAAAAGCATAATATTTAATAATGGCATCCAAGCTTGGTTAGTTATCGATAAAGCCCTGGAGACCTGCAGAACAAAGGTGCCGTGTGCTGCTGTGATAAACGCTTTCGTTTCACTCATTAAAGCTCAGCCTTACCTATAGCTGCTGATCATGCCACTTTTTTTTTTACTTACTCTATCAGCTGTGTTATCTGAAGTGTGCTCTGAGTGATTGCAATGTTGAAAGGCCCCAGAGTTAATTGGCATTAAGAATGGTGTAGTATTATTAGGTGTGCCTTAATGTAACAATCTCGATTTTCGTGTATTTACTCTGTACTACTGAGTAAACGCGGAGATAAAAGAAGGTGGAATTAGCACTTCTCTTGCTTGCACTAAAGCCAAGTTGCATTATTTTCTTTTCTGTGGGTTTAGGCCTAAAAGTAGCTCAGGTATGTGCAAGTTTAAACAAGACAAACTAGGGCCCCATTAAAAATTACTCTCTCCTGGATAATATTCAACACAGGATTAATAGTAAAGAGGCTGATGTCATCTCAAAGCTCCCGTGACCCTTTGCACTTCTTCAGCACGTTGCTGAAATAAAACGTTTGTTACACAGAAGACTTTTCCTGCTGGAAAATCTGATGCTGCCATCTTTCCAAAAGCAGAGGGAGAGGCGTTCGGAGCAATGTGCAAAAAAATTAATTGGGTATTAAGAGCTTAACCTGAGAAACCACCTTCTCCTAAGAATAACCTTGCTGCTGCTGCATGCTGTGCCATGTGCGATCCCAGAGACCTCCTGCTCACGGACTAATGCTTTCCAGGGTGTCCAGCTCTCGTGGCCCTGCAACATGGAGGGGACTGATAGCACATACATGATTTTACCCGTGCAGGTCCCGTTCGCTGCCCTCCCTGGCTTAGCAAGCAGTTCAGCAAATGACAAGTAAGGATGTGCTTTCTTCCCTGCCGTAACACTTTGGTGCTGAGTTGCTCCAGTTTCTTCTGCCACTGAGCATGTGTTGTGAGCTTCTGGCACAGCTGGGATTGACATTGTACTGGTCTTCCAGGGGTGCCACCCCAGGCATTGGGGTGGAATTGCTCCTAATTCATGCCAGGCTTGTCTTGGCTGGGAATAAAACAACTGTGAAAGAGTTTGGTGGGTTTAGATAGTATAAGTGATGTTACGTGGTCCCAGCACTGTTCATGCAGAATGTCTCTTGCATTTTAACATTAGTTTTTATCTTCCCGGCCTAGGCTGGGCTCTGAAACCCTGACTTGTCCTTCAAGGGCTTGGATGAGTTACGTTCTGCACTGCATCAGCCTGGCTACTGCTAAATCGGGCTGGAAAAGAGCTGGATTAAACCAAGGCATCATTCTAGGCTTTGAGGTTATGACCAGTCCTTTTGATAAGGAATTGGGCGTGCTATAAAATAATTATATAGCAACTCTCATCTCTGAATCTTTACAAACATTAATTATCGGATTTCATAAGATCAGTTAACTTGTTTTCCCTGTGCCCGTAGGGACAGGTAAATATTACAGCTCTGCCCTGGTGTGCAGTCTGTGGTGTTGGGAGGGCAAGTGCCTTGTGACGGTGTTAGTGTCAGAGCCTGTGTTTCCTTGGGACCTTGCTCACACTGACTTGTACACCAAAAGCACTGAGTTATATTCAAGTTTGCCAGGCTTGTCTCACAGGCATAAATATATACCCCCATGCTGGGTATAAGAGCTTGCCTTGGGGATATGGTTATCAGTCCCAGGACTAGTCTCTGCTTGTGGTCTCCCCACCCCCCCACTGCCCCCCCCCAAAGTTCTCCTTTTTCTTAGTTTTATCTTGGGAGTCCATTGAGATGCTTTTGCTCCTTTAGGGATGCTGAAGGTCACCCTTGGAGGAAAGGTTTGTAGTTAGAGCCTGCAAATTCCCTGTGCAGGGAAGTGCTGCAGCAGCCTGGAGGAGTGCGTGTGAAAGGGAGAGGCTGCCATGCTTTGCTAAACCCTAAGTAACAGCCGTTGACTGGAGTCGATAGGGCAAATTTTCCATAGCTTTAACCCTTCTTACATCCAGCTGAGGTGACTTTCCGCCTCTGCTTCACCAAGCTGCCCTTGCCTCTTGGCATCAGTCTTGCGCTGGTGCTGTTGCTGCAGCCAGAAAAGCTGGAGGAGAGGGAAGGGAGGGAACCTGTTCCACAACAGGTCATGGTGGCTTGTCCTCGAGAAGGTTACAAGCTGTTCCCTACAAATGCTGGAGGGAAGCATAGTTTGTGAGGGGGAGCTGGAAGCTCCTCAGTGCCCTCAAGGGAGTGGTGTGATGGTTGCCAGCATCCTGAGAATGACATTAGAGAAACCAACTTCCCAGCTGTGCTATGCAGGAACATGGGCCTCAGCCGTGGGCTTGGGAGGAGGGTCTGGCCCCAAGCTTTAAGGAGAAGTCAGGGGCTGCTCTAGCTCTCCAAGGACACTACTGCTGTGGTATTTAATACCAAAGACCTAGGGGCTGGGTGGGTGGGATAGTCCCCAAACCCCTGTCCCATGTGTTGGGAGGCTGTGGGGAAGGCGAGGAGAAGCTTTAGCTGGCAGGGTTTGCTGCAGGAGCAGTAGCCCTGTTGCCCTTTGGGTTGGGTCTTGGGAGAGTGGTTTGTTGTGTGTGGCTCTTGGAGGAGACAGTCCATCAGTCCCCATGTGTCTTTAACGGCCCGTTCAACAGTAATTCTGCCAGATGTCTCTGTTGCATCAGAGCATGTGGCACAGGAAACCCCTGCGGCCTCATTGCTGGAGGCCTTTGAATGCAGCCCACGCAGCAGCCCGGAGCATCTGTGTCCCGGTCCCATGTCCCCACCTGCAGCACCCGGGCTCTCCTGCGCTGTGGTAGCTGGAGACGTGGCTGAGGCACTGGCATCCTTGCTCTGCCAAGCGGCAGGTCAGTGTGCCTGCCCGCCCCGGGGCATGGAGCTGAGTGGTGGGAACGCCATGGTCCTGGAGGTGACAAAACTCCTGTCCTGCCCAAGCAGGTCCCGTAAGGGATGTCACCACAATGAACACACCCACTGTGGAGCAGCTTCTGCAGCTCATCTCCTGCAAAAGCTCATTAGTGAGGACAAGTGATGCTCCTTCCTGCAGACAGCATTTTCTGATGGTGTGAAGCTCCTCTTCATACAGCTTTTTTTTTTTCATTGTTCTTGTTTGCACATTCTGAGGTCCTTTAGGAGTGTGAGAAGTGACTGGAAACATCCAGAGCACAACTGTCTCTTGCAGGAGGGCCGACCCTGCAGTCAGGCTTTAGGAGCCTGGACAAGGCAGGGGAGGGAAAGCAGACAGGTCTGAGCTGCCGAGCCAAGAGCTGCCTCACTGGGGCATGGGCTCCGTGGCCACCCTGGGCACCCTCCACTGACCCCAGCTGGGGACCTGTGCAGGGATTTACTGGAGACGTGCCCAACAGAAAAATGTCACAGGGCAAGTTGTGCCTGTTTTCCCAAAGATTAGCTTTGACGCAGCATGGAGAGAGCAGAGCCGCTTCCTTCAGCGTGTGCCATCAGCGCTGGGCTGCCGGTGCCACAGCCCCTGGCAGGACAGCGAACGGTCGCCTGGAAGGGGGCAAAATGCCCCTTTTCTGTGCACCCATCTGCTTTGTAAATCAAAGGCTGACTTGTCTTTTCCGTGCTGTGTTGTATTTGATGAGGAGGTTTTGCAACTCAGTCTATTTTCTGCAGTGCTACTCAGCTTTTTTGTATGTGGCTTTCTGCAAGGTGCATTATCTTACCCAAACTTTGCTTCACTTAATATGGCCCTATGTGGAGGTTAACCCATTTTAAATTATCCTAAAAGAGCTGCTTTTGCCCTTGCAGTGATGTACTATTTTAAGTATTTATAGTATCACACAAGGCTCCTGGAGGAGCCAGGCTTGGTGTGATGTTTGTTTAGGTACTACTCTGCAGGAAATGCTGAGGAAACTACTGCTAATGATTAATCAGCACCAAAGCCTCTGTCTTAACCTCCTCAGGTGTGTGAGCAGTAAATATTTTAACACTTGAATAGCACAAGTGTCTAAAGATGTTTGATTGCAGACCGAGATCTGAAATAAATGGGGCAGAAGATAAGAGGATAATGGGATGCCGTATTGATCCAGTTTAGTGTAACATTGATGAAAAGCACTGTTGCTAATGCCGATCAGTTCTGCTGTGCGATGGAGTGCTGGGGCACTTGGGTGTGCAAAGGAGAGGTGGGATCACAGCTCTTGAGCTGTGGCAGTGCTGGACTTCAAATCCTGTTGCTCTTTTTGTTTACAAACAGGATATGGTGGTTTAGTTTGTCTAGGTAAATACGGACAGCTTGGAAATGGGAAAGCCTTCCCATTTCACAAGGGCTTTCAAAGCTGTGCTTGGGGATTGCTTCTCTGGCCTGTGCTTAGCAGTGGGTTTGACCTTCTGGTGCTCGTTATTGCAATTTGTTCTCAACAGCTGACACACAGAGGGGAAAGTTGTGCTGTTTCTACTGAAAAATCTTCCTCATTACAGAAAAAATACCTTTAGTTTCTAATGCAGGCTTCGGCAGGTTAGCTGGAAAGGCAGACAATGGGGCAGAGCTCGCCGATAGTGAGAAGCAGGGAGCGATGCTTGAGAAGCTGCTGTGTGTAACCAGCTGCAGAGCTCAAGGGAATGGGAGGCTGTGATGGACCTAGTGGGGATGATTTATGCTTGAAACAACTCCTCTCCAGCTATATTTTGGAAAAGGATCCCTGAAAAGTTGTTCTTCCCTTGGTCAGGGTGATGCTGGTGTCCTCTGTGTGTGGCAAGGATGCTAGACTGCCCCAGGGAGGGTACCTCTATGTCATCTTTGCTTTAGAGCTCCTTGCTCAGAGGATGCTACGTGGTTAGCAAATATGTGGGACAAACCTTACTTGCGTTTTTCTTTAGTTATGTTTTTTCAGTTACGGGTTTGTTTTCAGTTATGGGTTTGTCATGGATGAAAGGACTTGCCCTTGCCATGGAAGGGACAAACGGGGCAACTTGCACTTGCTCCTGCAGCTCAGGATTCATGTTGGGATCTGGGTGATAAAAATGAAGTTTCACAGAGAAGGCTGTGTTTCCAAAATGGATATAAACTGGCCCAATTTGAGCCATAAGCTGAACAGAATGACTGCTCAGCAAATGAGTTAGGCTAAAACTGCAGCATCTTGGCTTTTGTGGCTCAGGGTGAAATCCCGATATGCTGACAGCGATTGTTCACAACTTTGCTTGTCCCCATAGGTATTTTTAAAGCCTAACATGTCTTTAAGTTAGGCAGCCAACGTGTTTTACAGGCTCCCTCATATGATTTTTTTTTTGGTGAACTCGTGCAAGATAAAAGTATTACTTGTAATGAGCCCCAGTGTTATCTGAGAGCATCTGGTAAGCATAATGCTCTGCTTCGTAAATGCCAATATGCTGCCGGGTTGCACGGCAAGGCAGAGGTGGTTGGGAAGGTGGCAGAGTGAAAACCCAAACCCTGCTTTGCTGGGCAGCCCTTGGCCTTGGACAGTGTGGAAACCTGCTGCGGGGCTGAGCTGCATGGATGCCTTAGGGGACTGGATTACCTATGGGAAGAGTGACTCAGTCTCTGCTGTTGGCCGCAATAGAGAATTACATGGCTCAATTTTAGCCTATGTATATTGAAAACAGCTAGGGCCCATTCAGGAGGGCTGCCATGGTAGTATCAGGGTGAGGAAAGAGCTGATTTTGCTTATCTTTCCCCATCCTGGAGAGGTCCCTGATGTGCTGGATGTGCACCCTGGTAGGACAAGTGCTCCTTGCTCTGGCCAGTGAAGCTCAGCCTGTCAAGGCTTCCCCATCACTGTAGATAGGTGTGGAGTTGCATCCCAAAAGCAAAAAAGCATTGGGTTTTAGTCTTGTCCCTCTTGCCTTTGTGAGAAAGTAGATGCACTTGGAGAAGTAGCCCAAGCTAAAAATAGTCAGAAGTTTGAGTCAAAACTGTCCTTTTAGATGCTGTTGGTATGGCAGGGACTTTGTTTAGCAAATACACAAATATTCTGGAGCCAGCCCACCAGCAGGATGGTGGAGTTTCCCCTGCCGAAACTGTTTCGCTGACCACAAGCTTTGAGTAACTGCACACATTTTCCCTAAGTTTGTTTTCCTGCGAGCCTGCTGGCAGGTTCAGGCTTGTGCTGCATCTGGCACGGAGAGTTTCAGCAGTAACGGGCCTTTATAAAGGCACAGAATGGCAGTGTGACCAGGTGGCCTGGGCAGGGCTCACTGCCATGGGGTGCAGGCAGGGACCAGCAGCTATGGGTGAGCGGGCTGAGGATGCCAGTGCCTCGTGCTGTGCGAGATGGTTTCTCATCCAAAGGAGCTTGGGGAGTTGATGTGTAGATGTTGCACTGGTGAACAGGCATGACTTGCAGATGTTTGTGCAGCCGTGAGATTGGTAGCTGGGTCTGGCTGTGGCTGGGCTTGGGGCAAGGGGACTCTCCAGCTGCCAAGCCACAGCCTGCATATCTGTGCTGGAGCAAACTGGTAATAGTGTTGCTGGTTTCCACTGTGGGGTGGGATTTAAAATATCTGCATACAAATGTGCTGGAGTCCAGCATAGCACTGGGGTAAATGTTCTTTGTTTTCTGTCTGGGTTGAGAAGTTCTGTGCAGAGATGATTTTGGACAAATAAATTTGGCTTTTCTTACATGCCTTTTTCCATGTGCCCTGGTGAAGGATGTGAAGATGTTAAGTGCATCAATATATTCTGTAATCAGCACATCCAGATGTTGCTGGAAAGCTTTTGTGAAACCTTGAGGAAAATTGCAGCTGTGCAAACTGTGGTGGAGAGGGGACAGCCACCGTCCTGGGGACATGGGCCAGCCTGAGACGAAGCTGGCGGTGTTTGAGACCCGGGCTGGAGGCTCAGCCGCAGCTGAACCACAAACCAGGCAATGGCTGGGGGACTTTGCAAGGAAAAGGTAATGGTGTCCCACGCATGGCTGGAGTGATGGGCAGCAGCGTTAGGATTGGGTCATGTCCACAGCACTGCCAGGAAACCCTGTGAGCTTAGATATAGCCCAGCAACCAGCACATCAGCACTGCTAAACGGCTTTGAGCTTTGCCTTGCTGTGAAACATTCCTTCTAAAATGTTTTTTCTTGGACCAAAGTCATCCCTGGAGTAACTTCACTGAGGCTAGTGGGCTTGACAGGAAAAATCTGGGCTATTTAAGGCTGCAAATCTCTGCAGTTCTTAGGAACTTGCTCATGTGGACAAGCAACTCAGATATAATCAACAGTGAAAACATGCTGTTTCTCTTGGAAGCTGTTTACAAAACATTTCAGCATAGTTTAAACAAAGATTTATTTGTACAGCAAGGCTGCAATGTCAAAAAGCAAAGCAATGTTACCTTTTGACAGAAGGGATGGAAGAAGGCAGCCACCTCTGCTTGCAACAGGTCTGGGGCCGAAAGCCCAGCAGCATCCTCTCCCCATGCTCTCAGCAGCACCCTGCGATGAACCCTGCTTTCTGGGAGGGTTTATGTTCCCTCATGGAAAATAAAGATGCTGGGGTGAAGGCTGGCATTTGTGATCATATGAATGTGAACAATGAAGCTGCAGCTTGATGTAAAAGATATCTCCTCCCGGGTGCTAATCCAGAAAGGTTAACCAGGGGCTGGTTAGAGAGCTCCACAGTGGAATTAATTATTAGAAATACAGACTTTTGGGAGTTTTCCCATTTTCAACTTGAAGCCATAATGAGTTTTAAGCAGCAGCCTGGACACTTGAAACAGCTAGAATAAGCCTGGGGAGTTATTGCCCCATTTCAGTTGTGGTCAGCTTTCAAAAAACCCTTTAGAAATGAACTCGAGGAAAACCTTCTCTCTGTGGAGAAGCTTGGATAAAGACCCAAAGTGGCTAGAGATAAACCTCCCGCACGTGCGGGACTATCCCCACGTTAACGGCCACAGCATCCTGCATGGGGGGATTATGAGATGATGGAAGTGGCATTTGGGATGCCTGTGATGTGGGTTTCTCTGACAAAGTGGGTTAAGCTCCCCCAGGTTCTGGGTCCCGAATGCATCCTCCTGTTAAGCAGCCTCAGCTGGCAGCTTCAAAGGCTGCACAGTCCAAAACAAAAACCTCAATAAAGGATTCAGCCATGACAAAAACGTACGTACCCAAGAGGCCACGTGCTGTGCATATGCCTGATAAACCACTCCCAAATTTGTTCCAATCAAGCATTAAAAAAATGCATCTTATGGTTCTGCCTTTCCTCTTCCTGTCATAAAGCCAAAAGTCCAATTTCCAAGCCATGTCTCTGCATGCAAGTTGTAATAACTTATTTAAAACAGTTTTGGAATTGGTTTAAGCAGGTGCTGTCCCCTGGTATGTGTGGTTTGATTGAAACCATGGATTGAGGCTCTGCTGAAATCTCTGCCTGGAGGGGAGGGATGGGTAAGGAAGGGGAGTGGGAATGGCCACGGATTTCATCGGTTGTCCTGTGGGCCCCGGAAGGAGCTTGGATGTTAGCTGGGGTGGGCCAGGACTGCCCAAAAACTAGACTTTGCAGGGGATCAGAAGGCAAAGCACCAGCTGCCCGATGCCTCCAAACATCAGCTTGAATTTTCCGTGGAGGGATAACAGCAAAGCTGAGGCTGTGCGGCTGGAGGATGTGCAGAGGCACTGCTGGGCACTTTTTTTGGTGGAAAAAGCAAGCTTCTACCCTTGTCTGTGCTGTGATAGCTAGCACAGGAAGAAAGCAAGAAGTAGATCTAGAAAAATCAGTGTTCATAGTAGTAGTGTTTTGAATATATGTCTAAAACTCTGCCTGCACATGCTTGTGCCAAAGCTCTGGTGATGCTCAATGACTCGCACTGAGGCCAGAAGCTTTCAAGATAAAATAGGAACCTGTTTTGCAACTTGCCATTAGCTCACAGTTGTTAACTTTGTGGACAGTTTAAATTTTTGTTTATAAAATGAGGCAAGATGGGAACCCTGATTGTAGCTGTGCTGCAGACCCCAGGAGCCGGTGGGATTCCACTGGCCGTGGCAGCTGTCAGCGCGCCAGCCTTTGAAATGGAGAGCTGCTTAGATTAGTGTTTCAAAACGGTGATATGCTACAAAAAAAAAAGCTGGTGCTTTTTCCTTTGGGAGAGGTATGTTTCTGGGCTTTAGTTTTACCTGCAGGACCAGAAGCTTTGCTCGGGCTCTGACAGTCATTGGGAGAAACCTGATTGACAAAGATAATGGTGGCTGAAGATTTGGGCTGAAAGATAATGCCTGTCAGATGCTTTTGGCTGCTCTTGCAAAAGCCACTTACTGGGGTTTGTTTCCAGTAGCCTGAGGCCACAGATTGAATTGAGAGTTGAAAACATACCTAGCATGGCCAAAGCTGTGTCCTGTGGAGCCGGAGAGCTGGACCTTTCTGTCCAAGGCATGGCTGGACCTGGAGACCACCGGTCCTTGGTAGCTATGTGTCTTGATGCTCTGGGTACCTCCTTAATACCACCAAGAGTGACTTTGCTTCTCTGCGGGAAGCTGTGACCTTCAAATACATCTCTTCTGATTTTTTGGGAGGGAGAAGGAGGATTGTCCTAGACAAAACTCAAAGCAACTGGGAGCCCCCAGGGCTGTGTATGGCCACCAGCATTGCTCCAGCCCTGGGGTTTAAATAAACATGGGAGCGTGTTACCCGTGGCTGCTCCATCTGGAGGTGGAAATGTGTGGGATCTGGGTGAGATTTCATAGAATTGTTAAGGTTGGAAAAGACCCTTAAGATCATTGAGTCCAACCGTTAACCTATCACTGCCAAGTCAACCACTAAACCATGTCCTTGAGCACCACACCTACCTGTCTTTTAAATACCTCCAGGGATGGAGACTCAACCGCTGCCCTGGGCAGCCTGTGCCAGTGCCTGACTGCCCTTTTGGGGAAGAAGTTTTTCCTAATATCTAACCTAAACGTCCTCTGGTGCAGCTTGAGGCCATTTCCTCTTGTCCTATCACTTGTTACTGGGGAGAAGAGACCAACACCCCCCCCCCACCCCCGGCTCCAGCCTCCTTTCAGGCAGTTGCAGAGAGTGATGAGGGCTCCCCTCAGCCTCTTCTTCTCCAGGCTAAACAACCCCAGCTCCCCCAGCTGCTCCTCATAAGACTTGTTCTCTAGACTCTTCACCAACTTTGCCCTTCTTTGGACACGCTCCAGCACCTCAATGCCCTTCTTGTAGTGAGGGGCCCAACACTGAACACAGTACTTGAAGTGCAGCCTCACCAGTGCTGAGTACAGGGGCATGATCACCTCCCTGGTCCTGCTGGAAGGGTGAATTTCCCCTGCTTCAGGGAGGACCCAACTCAGATCAAAGGGAGCCTGGGGAGAAAACACCCAGGAGAAACAACAAAAGGGCATTTGAAATGGAGTGTCCGTGCTTGCCTTTATTTGGAAGGGTAGCTCAGGTTTTGTAGCGTAACAGCGGAGGGAACAAAAACTTGCATCCAGACAACTGCTAACTGTCAGGAGCTTGTGGAAAACACCCAGAGGAGCAAGGAGCATGTGTGGGGTGGATGTGGCCGCTAATTTGTTCCACATGTGAAGCTGAAAAAAATGTGTTGAGGAAATAGTGTCACCGTGCTTACTCTGGAGCCACAAATGCAAGCACAGTGCGGGGAGCGAGGGCTTTCCCTCAGTGCTCAAAACACAAGAAATTTTCCATGGTTTTGCTGGGAAATGTTAGGAGAGAACTATATAGGAACAAGGCGGAGGGCTGGTGTGTCCCCAGCATGCAGGAGGGAGCAGCAATGTTTGACTGCTTTGAGAGGTGATGGGGAGATGGGCCTGGCTAATAGGGTCCTGCTTAAAATCTGCTTGTTCTCTGGAGCTTCCTGGAAAATATTTCATTGCTTCTCACTGGCATAATCTGGTGGAGATGTGGTGAACCCTACCCCTGTGGTGGTGGGGTGGCTGTGCTGGGGATGGGCTGAGAAGGTGGCATCGGGGTTAACCAACATCATGGGATTCACAGCAGTTTCCCACTTTGGTGAAATATAACCCATTGGAAAAGCATTGGAGCTGCTTGAGCTCATTGGAGGTGGTGGTGGCTGTGTCCTCTGAGCCAGCTCTGCCTGTCACAGTGTCCATCTGCACTGCTGTCCCTGTGAAGTGACTTCAGTTCCTGCAACTCTTCTCCCAGAAGCTGGGAGCAAAGAGGAGTGGGGACAGATAGCAGCAGGAACGAGCTGCCTTGTGCTGCCTGCAGGGAGGGAGAGCCCCTCGAATGGGGCAGCAGCTCATAGCCGATCTCATGTGAACTCCCGTGGGGTAGCAATGACCAGATGTGAGAAGCTGTTTACAGTGATGTCATGTCCTGTTTGTTTTTAAATGTTTGTCAGCCATTAATTGTTTCCATTGAAGTATGTCATGTAGCTACTGCACTTCAGCTGCAAGGCCAGTTTGAGTAAGATTTATTGGAGCAGGCTTGTATTACATCTGTCAAAATAACAGGGGTAGTGCTTCAGAGGGAGAAGCAGAGAGCTTTCTCTAGTGGAAAGGTAGAAGATGTGGTTTAAGCACAGGGCATGTCTATATTTGAGATTTTGGGGCTTGATCTGATAGCCCAAGGCATAGGAGAGGGTTTGGAGGCACCCTGCTCTGGGTCAGCCAGAGAACGTGGGGTGCTCTGGGTGAGCATCAGGGAGATTGGGTGGCTTAGGGCAGTTGCACAGAGCAGCTTGTTTGAAAGATGGAAAAAAGAAGGTGGAGGGGAGGAATTCTGGCACTCTCCTCCTACGTGCTGAAGTGTGTCAAATATGGATGCATGTGGGTGAACACCTGGAGAAACTTCTGGCTTTGTAGGGTCATGCTGTGCGTTGTGGTGGGAGGGCTGTGTGTGTGACCAGTGTGGTGGGCACATGCTGGCCTGTTTGGACCTGGGCCGCCCGCTGCAGTTGGGCTGTGAGATATTTCTTGTCCTATTTACCTAAAGTGCTGAAGTGTCCCTAGTGCACCCACTGTCTCCCTGGGGCTGTTTCATAGATTTTCGTGTCAGAGGAACCATTAGGTCTAGCCTGTTCTGGTGTAGGTTGTAGACCTCCCCAGTTACGTAGGGGCTGTACCTTCTGGCTGCAGACTGCAAATCTTTGATGCAGGCTCTAGATGGGGGAAGCTGGAATGTTCCTAGGTCACCTCGTCCAAATGGGGATGAACATCTTGGTGTCTTGTTACTGCTCTGAACTTATTCAGGTCTGGAAATGGGATGCTATGCACCTCTAGTCCTAGTGGTACTGAACTTGTCTGTCTTTCCTCTTCTGTAATCCTCAGCCACAGTGAGATCTTGTGAATCATCACAGGAGGACTCCCAGAAGGAAGAGTTGCACAACCTGGCTCTTATCCAGGGCACTCGCTTCCCAATTATCCCACTCCTGTTTCCTGCTGGATTTGCCTTACTGGGGCTTTGCAGCCCAGTGGGATGGTGGTGATAAATGGGCAGGTGACAAGAGGGCAAGTTTGTTTAAAAAATACAAACCAAAAAGGATGCTGTCTGATCCTTGCTGTGGGTCGAATGCTTGGCCCCTGCAGTGACCAAACACTGTGGTCAGCCCATCAGCTGCAAATGGGAAATCTGCCTCGAGGGGAAGGCAGCCTTCCCATGTGCCTGGGCAGCTGGAGCTACACAAGGATGGGTAAGGCTGGGAAGAAACCAGTCAGGAAGAATAAATATCACAGGTCCTTGCTGCTATCCAGTGGGAAGGAACCTGCAGGTCTTCTGCTCCTGAAGGAGTAAAGAGGAGAGATCAACTCTAAGAGCCCACTCTTAAAAAACATTGCTGCCTGATCTTCAAGCAACCTCTTGTCTAGTACTTTGCCTTGATCTAGAAATAAAATTGCTTTTGTCTGTGTGTCATTGAGTAACAATAAGTTACCAGTCTTCCTGAGCACCAGACACACTCTTGTTTTGGCCTTTGGCCCTGAGACCTGATATTTGCTTGTATTTACAAGCCCAGTAATTACTGTCCTGAACCTGTTATCAGCATAAATACATACAAGGGAAGTTGCAAGGTTATGGTTGAAGCTTGCAGGTTTTTAGACTAACAAATATTTTAGCCTGAAGATATATTCAGCTTGATTTTTTTTCCTTTTAAGTGGCTCTGGGTAAGATGAGAAGTTGCCTGTCAAATTTGATGGGGTCAGTAAAATTCAACCATGTTCTACTGTAATTAACATTTGAAAAGAATTTGCTTAGGAATTAGCTGTTGGCAGTGAAAAGCACCTCCTTGTATGGAAACAGAGCAAGCCCATCAGGGTCGATACTGTCCTGTGCGGTGTAGGAAGGGAAATCCATCTATTAACACTTGTCTTCCTGACAGTTACTTGAAGATTCATCATGGGATGCTGACTAGATCAGCCACAAGCATCATCTCTGTGTCATTTAGAAATGCAATAATCATCCCAGCAAGTACCGGGTGGAAAAGATCTTTCTACAATGATGGGGGGGGGGGGGGGGGGGAGTTTATAATTAAAAATGTTTAAAGAATGCAATGGTCTGGAAGTTAAATTGTGACTTAATGCTACACGTTCTGATGGAATAAACTGGTTGTCCTGCTGGGAAAGCTCCTCTCTAACAGTACCGAAGTGGTGTTTGGTCTCCAGCCACTGTGCTGCTGGTGAAAGCAGGAGCAATCTGGATTGCAATGTCATCTAGAAATCCTCATTGTGGGCCAGTTCCTTATTGCAGCAGGTCTGAGGGACTCATTCCTGATGTGAGTTTAGCCAGGTCTGGGCCTACGGTGGCAAGTAGTGGGCTAGCATCTGTGCCAGGCTGTAGTGTGACTCTGTATCAGACATCAGAGAATCCCTGGGATGTGCGTGGTCCTGGCTTGTGGCAGTTGCAGGCGAAGCTTTCCATGGGGTTTGCACCCTACTGGGAGGGTAAGGCTCTGACACAGGGCAGCTCTGCTCTCATGTACTGTGGGAGTGTATCAGAATAAATTGCAACTGAGAAAGTCAGGAGCCACCTTGCAAAAAAGGGCTTCTGGTTCATTTCTCTGTGGTCCCCAACTTATAAAGCGGGGCTGATGTATTCTGGTTTCTATAGTGCCCTGAGATGAAAGATATCCGAGTGTATTGCCTACTGCAGACACGAAATAAAGAAGTGGCCAACCTTGTTGCTTTGGCCGGGTTAGTTTTCACTGCAAAGACTAGCAAAATTTTGTTTTTTTTCTGAGTGGCAGGAAAATAGCCCTTTGTCATCATCACTTAGTGACAGCTACTCAGACTTCAGATTTCAAAGCATTAAGGAAAAAAAAAATATTGTTTCATTGAGATCACAGGGAAAATGAGGTTTCAGTTTATCAAAGGTTTGGCGATTTGGCTCAATCTGCCAAATCCTTTCTTAATAAATAACTCGACAGACTTTTTCAGGGAATAATAGTGTTACTTTAATCGTGCTCTGTAATTAAGGCTGAAATTGTATTGATAGACACCCAAAGGCTTTTTCAGTCGGCATGGATTAGAGCTGCAGGGACGGGAGCTGGTTTCAGAAGGTGCTGGGCTTAGCAAGCAAAGATGACTTCTGATAGCTTAAGTGCTGTCTCTAAAATGTTAAACAGAATTGTGCCTCAAAGCTATTTTCCTTTTTTTCTTGATGTAGCTCTGAATGACATAGTGTGTGCTTACTGTTTGGGGCAATAGGAGATTTTTTTTTTTTTAAATATGCTCTGGAAAGCAAACATCAGTGAAGACTGCAAAATGTAGAGTCGAGCACTGCTAGATGTAGTGGATCGGCAGTGCTTCTGGTAATTTGGCTCATTAACGTGCCAGCACAGTTGCTGATGCTGGGGACAGATGATCATATTAAAGAGCATCTGTTTTGTTGTACTGCTTTATAACCAGTGGAGAGCTGATGTTCTGCCCTTCTGAGAGTCTCCACAAGCACCGGTATAATAAAGAAACCTGTTTGGAGTCTTTTCCCTTTTAGGAGTGAGTTATGGGCTTTTTCCCCAATATTTTTTTTTGGTTTTGAAAATAGTGGTGTGCATTCTGTGGACGCTGGAGCCCTGCAGATTCCTGGGGCTCAGCTCTCTGCAGGCACAACTGCCTCCATGCATCTATAGGTTTTGCAAGCAGAGAGCAACAGGCTTGCTGCTGACCTCTTACTCGCATGGCTTTGAACTCCAGTTTCAGTGGGGAGCTGGCCCCTGTGTTTAGAGGAGTCGGAGGGTTGGGAGTCTGAATCCAGGAGGATCTGGAGTAGGTTATGCTGACTTGTAATCCCTGCAATGAGCAACAGCACTATCCCACAGCTACCTGTGGTGCCTTTCCAAGATGCCTGCATGAGTGGCTGCGGAAATAGGCTGATATGCTCTTAAATGAGGCTGCTGGACTGGGGTTGCTCATGAAGCTTGGCCAGGCAGCAGGAAAAATACACCACAACATACCTGACCTGTTGCACCTATTCAGGGCAGCTGGTGCAGCCTCTGCTTGTGCAAAGCAGCATTTGGGCACTTCTCAGCGCTGCCAGACATTGGCCTGAATAAGGAAAATGCTTGTGGATTTGTTCCCTAACAAAGCCTCTGTGGGGCCAGAAAAAGCCTAAAATAATTGCAGGGATTGTCTTGCTCCTGTGTCACCCCCCATGTTATCATGCTTTACAGACACAACATTGTTTGTGGTTGGAGCTTGCATTCAGGCTGGTGCCAGGCGGGTGCTGTGGCTCCTCTGCTGGCTTTGGCTTTGACCGTGGGCAGTGGCAATGCTCTCTCTTTTTAAACATAATGCCAAAATTCTCCTTCCCTTAGGGCATGGCTCAAGTTGGGGTCACTGCTGGTGGTAAATGGCTGCAGTTTCCCCTTTGCAGGGTCTCCACCAGCACGGCTGCTCTTCTCTGGGGAAAAGAAAGCAAAGCCTGATCCCTGTGCCAACCCCACTGGAGAGCTAAACAGAGCAAAGAGCATCTGGGCATTTGGTCTTAAAACCTTCTTCCTTTTTATGATGTGCCAGCACCTGTGTGAAATCTCAGCTTTAATGCCACAGCAATGCAAAACCATGGAGCTTGTGGAGCACAGCTGGCTTGCAAGCCTGGCCACTGCCTTCCCAAGAGCTTCCCTACATTGATTGAGATGGCTGGGTCCCTCACTAGGGTTTGGTCCCATGTGGCAAAGGAGCTCTTGCTCCTGAGTGCTAGTGCCTCCAAACTGCCTAAAACTCCGAAATGTGTGTCTGCTGCAGAACGCAGACTTGTTGGCAGACTTGGAGGAGCTGATTTGTTGGCAAATAGAGCAGGTGGACACTCGCTTGTGTCTTCACCCATACTGGCACCTGAGTGAGGTGTGCTGACCAAACAAAACACCTTCATCGGTTGGTGTTTTGCTTTCTCACCTCCTGCACTTCCCATTCTGGTGGCACTTGTGGTGCATTGACGCTAAGCCTCTTGCAAGGGACTCTTCCAGGTCCTATAGGACCAAATAAACCAAATTTATTTGTTCTGGTTTAGCTGATCAAGCAGACTTATCTCATGGGGCTTGTCTGCTAGGGCCACCTTGTATGTTTGAACATGCACTGGGTGAGTGAGCAGAGTGTGGTGGGGATCAGCTGGCCCAAACCACCCTCTGGGAAGGGGGATCAGGCTGTGCTGCTGTGCAGAGGCTGTATGAATGCTGCTCTGGCTCGCTGGTGCCATGCGGCTGCCCTGCAGAGCTTATAGTCACTGGTAATGAAGTGCCTGGGCTCAATTCCACTTAGTTGAGACCATCTTTAAGTTATCTTTAGAGCATTTTCTTGGGCAAACATGCTTTCTCTTCTGCATCACCAGGTCAGAGCTATTTGGATTTTCTGATGTTATCTCTTCCAAGTTAGTTTACCTTCGTTTTTGCCTCAGGGATGTTGCTGGGGGTAGCAGAGCAGATTTCTAAATCTGGTTGCTGTCCTGCAAGGCTGAAAGCCCACCTCGGTTATATAGCACTCCTCTGGATCTGCCGTTTCCACAGTAAAATGGCAAGAAGCCTTCATCTCCAACGAGGGACTTTGTTGGATTTGGCTTTGGGTTGCGCTGACAAAGCATGCAGATGGTCTGCATGAAAAGGAGATGAGAAAAGACTGGGGAGAGGAGGGTCTGTCAGAGTGGCAGATCAGGGATCAGCCAGGGCTGGGCATGCGCGAGGTGTGCACAATAGACATCCATTTGGAAACTTAATCCTTTAATTTCCCCTCATCAAGTGGGTTGAAATAATAATAATAATAAAAATAAAAGGCTTTCTCATGGTGATGTGAGCTGTAATTCAGGGCAACCTTTTTCATTTAGCATTCTTTCCTGCATAAAGTTACTGTCTCTTGTTCCAGAAGAAGCTGCATTTGAGAGCAGTAATGAGCCGCCCTGGCAGGACTACAAAGGGCTTCGGAGGAGCAGGTACGCGGAGGATGAGGTAAGTGTTGTCATTTGGGTGAAATAGGTGTGGAAAGTGCACTCTGCACACATTAGCCTTCAAAGTCAGCAATAATTACTGCATTTGAGACTGTATCAGCAGTCAGGGCTGTGATTCAAGTCAGGCAGGAATACTTTGAGTAGCGCTTTTGTTCTCCAGACACCCAAGCTCCCCATCAGTGCGCCCCGTCGCAAGCGAGGAACGCAACGGGAAGTGTTGTGGCTTTGAGTTGGCGATCGTTTTCTGTGTAACCCTGTCTTTGATGCATTCATTCGCGGTGCCTTGTGAATCCATGAATATGACTAGACTGTAATTGCTTTTAATCGCAAAACCATGAAAAGAGAAAATGAGAATTGGGGTGGGTGGCAGCAAGACAGATCTTGCACGGCGCTGGCAGCCGAGAGGTCTGTCTGTGAGGTGGCTCCTGGCAGGTCTCGGCTCTCCAGGAGTGCTGCTCTTGGTCTCATCTCCCTTTCTTCTGCCTCCACAGTTGCTGCAGAGGCTTGGAGTTGAACTGATGTTGTGGGGTAGGTGTCTCCGAGATGGTGCGTGCTTTTTCCGTAAGCACGTGCAAAATAGAGCGTCGTTCTGTGTGGAGCCAAAAACCAGCTCTCAAACAGGGATTCACAATAGATCTCAATGAAGGAGGTCAGTGTGTGCTCATTTTACAGAAGAGAAACAAATGGGTGAAGCGACTTGTCCTGGGTCAACAGCAAGCTATTGGCAAAGTTAAGGAAGATGTTTTGATGCACTGAGTTGGAGCTATCCAGCTCCATCGTCCCTGTGTGCTGCTTTTTAATAACTAAATCATAGCTTTCCTACACAATCCCATCTAAATGTACTTCGCCTTGGTGCCTTCACTGAGGATGCTGCAGTGGGTGGTCGCAGTAAACGTCTAGAGAGCAGAGATTTGGAAGTGATGGGGTTGGGGGTGTTCGGTAAGGGGAGTTCATCTCTAGGCTTGGGGATGCTCAAGGCTGTCCATGTCCCCCTGTGCCTTCAGGACAGGATGCAGCCATCTCCCTGGAGCATCCATCCCTGCTCCCAGGGAGGGATTCCCAAAATGGTTGCAATTGCCCCTGGGGTTCAGCCATTAGCATCACTGCTCCCACCCTCATCCCTGGCTGAGCTATGGCCCAAAGCTGCTGACTGCTCAGAGACGGCCCCAGAGCTGCAGCCTAGCTGTCGCTGATCTGGAGAATGTTCCTTTTTATAAATTGTGGGGTCACTTTCCCTGCTGGGAACAGCTTTAAACAGTGGAGGCCCTGGAGCACACAAAGGCAGCGTCAGATGCTCCATCAGCCGCTGTCGCCAGTTTTATCTCGGAGTATAATAGCAATGAAGGGAAATGGTCTAATCTCTCTGCGAAGGCACTTCATGAAACTTTTCTCCCTAAAGAGCTCTTGTGCCTTGGAACAATAAATGCCATGGATGCGCTGCCAGCCTGAGGTTGCTAATTGTATTCAAACCCGTGGGCATTTCTTTCCCAGGGCTGGTGGGGTCCTGGCACCTCTCTGGCCGCTGCCCACGCGGGCTGGCGGCGGTTGTCCCGTCCTGGCGACGGCAGGTCTGCTGACACGAGCGAGGGCTGTGTGTACCGCGGGGTCTGATGCTTCGGCCTCACCATGACGTCCGGGCCGGCGCGTCCTGCCGCACAATGCACCAGTATGGCGAAGCGCAGGAGGAATGCAGCCCCGGGGCGCGGCGTCACCAAAGGCAATCGGGGTCTCGCTGGAAAGGTCAGGCAAATGAAACACAGCGGAGCTTGTCTGGTGGACAATAAGGGATGTGTTGTCGCAGGATGAATGAGCTGATCTAGTGGATGTCAAATGTTTACTCTGGGTTTCCACGGAGTGGTCAGACGAGCACCGATGCCCCTGTTCCTCCTCTGAGCAGTGAAAACTGCCATAGGAGCATCAGGACCAATCTGGTGGGATGGGCTATGGTGAACCTGGGTCTTTATTTTTCTTCTGCCACCTTTGTGGCTAAAACCAGATCTCATACAGAGCCAGCAGCACTAGCAGGAAAGAGGGATGTCATTTTAGTTGGTGCTGAAAGGCTATGGGGATCCCATTATTCCATTCAAACCCTCTCTCAGGCTTCACTTAACCAGTGCAAGCACCTGTCATTAATTCTGCTGTCCATCCTAACACCTTTCAATGTGTTGAAGGTGCCCCAGTCCTGGCTAGGATGAAGGGCTGGGCGGTGGTGGTTGGAGAGGTGTCTGTGCTGTGTGCATGGAGTGGTTTCCACACTGTTTATAGGTACGAGCTGCTCTTGTTCACCCTGCAGCCAGGGTATGTGGTGAAATCATTGCAATGGCCCAGGCAGTGCTTTGAGGTGGATCTCTGAGTGGTACAGAGACATCATTAACACACTGTAAATATGCACTCCGATGCATAGTGGAGTCAATGGGATTTTTTTTTTCCTGTTTAACTTCATCAGGCTCTGGATTAAATGAAAAAAAAACCCAAACCAAACAACAAACAAAAAAAAAAACACAACCAAAAAAACCCCAACCAACCAAAACTTAATCAGCACCCCAGTGCCACCTGTGGGAAATTGGGATTGGCTGTCCATGGACATGGCCACCTGCCTGTGATGTTTGTCTGGAGCCACTTGACTGTGAGTGCTGCCCATGGAGGGATGCATCCAGGGCCATGGATGCTGCTTCTCACTGGATTGGGAAGAGAGCAAACAGCACCTGTGAAACAAGAGTGCCAGTCCCATGTGGACCATGAAATACAGGCAGTGTGGTGTTCACCATCCGTGGGGACTGCAGTGATGATACAGGGACATGGCCCTTTGGCAGGGTAACTTGGTAGGAAAAAGGAGTTATGTGAAGCTGTTAGGGCAAATGAGACAGTACCTCAGAGCCCTGCATCCATGCTGGGGGGCCAATACCAGCAGCTTGGTGGCCCGCTGCACCTGTGCAAGGTGCATGGGCTGAGGAGGTTTGCAGCCTGGAGAGTGTCTTGTGCATTGCATCTGCTCCTCTTGCCAATGCTACAATGCCATTTATTACAGAGAACTTCATAGGCTTTTAATATACATTTCTGAATTTAATTTACAACTTGGGGAAAGATAGACAAGGTGACAAAGTGAACTGAAATATGAAATTACTTTAATTGCAGAGGAGGACAGTTTATAGGCTTCAGAATCCAAGTAATTTATTTTAATGATCTCTGCCCTCAATGCATAATTACCATTTGCATTTAGAGCTGGTTTCAGTAGAGGTATGCCGTGAAAGCTGGTTGGACCTGTTCAGACAGCAAAACTTCTGGCAACTAATAATCTGAGATGAAAAACGAATTAAAAGCAAAATATATTGTAATGTCAGAAACACTTCTTGCTTAAGACACTGTTTTTAGCTTAGTTTCCTAGAGACAGCTGTGGTCCATCTAAAAGCAGCAATCCAAGGCACGTGGCATGCCTGGTTGAGTTCGTTTCCAACCCTACACAGTAAAATACTTGGAAAATCTCTAGGAGTTAACACAGGGGCCAATGGGTAATACGTCTCTTGGGGTGAGGAGATGGAAATGTTTTCTTTCTCTGCAGTTCATTACGTTGGTGGGTTGGATATTTGGGGTGGTAGTGGAAAAAAGTGGACTTCAAGAGAAATAGATGCTGCTTCTCTTGCATGAATATCTGCTTTTGCCCGGTCCTACTTGAAACCAGCTGGAGATTTTCATCCCCTGGGGAAGAGGAGCTGCTTGTGAGAAGCTCCAAGCTGCTTTCATGGCATTTCAGGTCCCACATTGCAAAAAAAAAAACAAACCTGTGGATGTTGTTGAAGTATCTTGTTGAGCGATTGGGCACGTGAACCTCTTGGTGCTTCCCGACTCTTCTGATGTAGCTGCTGTGGCAGTTTGTGTGGGCATGGCCTGGCATGGGTGGCTGCTGGGGGTGTGATGAGATGTGACCTAGCTTCACTTTGAGGGAAGTTGTCTTGTAATTACCCAGCTTGGCTTAGCTCTGCCTTCAGATCTCTGCTTCTCCAATGTCCAAGAGCTCTCCAGCTGAGCTTGGCCTGGCTTATTCAGAAGAAAAATGCTGATGCCTTCAGAAACCTGAGTGCAAGGCTGGGCTCTTCTTCTGGCAGGATGGTAAAATGGGAACAAATTGGGTGTAACGTGAAGAAGCTGGAAAGCAATGATGAGCGTGGGCTGGTGGTGCTCATGTCAAGGAGTGGGCTCTGCAGCCAGGCTGGTGTGCCTTCCTGCGGGGAAAGGAGGTGAAAATACCTTTTTCTTACAAGGATCATTAAGTTCCTTGGGTTGGACAGTTGTGGCACAGAGCTCTCCAAGTGCAGCCTTCCCAGGGTGTTTCTTGATTATTTTCAGATTTTTTTTGAAACCACAAGGATGGGCTGTTGGACCAAGTGATCACAGGAGTCCTTAAAGTCTGTTAGCTTTCTCTCTGTAAAGTGGTCATGAAAATGTGGCAAAATGGGACAAAATCCAAAGGCACCTGGATACTCTATCTGCCTGCTGGAATAGGCTGGCTGGGATTTCACGTGGCCCTGGTTGTAGTCAACACAGCACCAGAGATGGGGTTTCAGGAGTGCCGTAGACTTGGGACCCTAAAATCCACCTACCCGCTAACTTCTCAGACCATGTTGGCATTGCATCTGGGCTGGACTGATCCACCGTGAGTGCAGGTCAACAGTATGTGTCCAGCAGGGACAGCAGCTTGTCCTGATGCTGGCAGCAGCTTGCTGGTATGGAAAGCCAAGGATTTAAAAGCTAACATTTTCCAGTGTTGATATTTAGCTGAGATCTTTGAGCTTGATTTGTTATCTAAATGACTGACTGTTGGACTTGAGCTGCAGCAGGTAGAGCCAGCGCTGGAGCCAGTGCAGCTCTGTGGGTTCACAGCCACTGGTGATCTGGCCTTTAAGACTTACTAGCAACAAGAAATAGTAAATTAGTTTTCCTCAGTAGCTCTGTCTCCTTCTTGGCCAGACTGGTCTCCAGAACGAAGTGCTCCTGGCCTGAAGGAGAAATGTGACATTCTTCCCAAAGCAAAATGTCACAGGTCCATCGCGCACCCGCCCCCAGCGCTCGGACACAGCTTCTCTGGCTTGGTTCCCGTGCCACCTCTGTTATTCTCTGCTTTAAAACCACACTCAAAAAACTATGTCAAAGAGAATGTGAAGGATGTGAAGTTCAGGTCTTAAAACTGGGAAATACTAGAATAAAGCTGCTTTTGTAAACTTATTTCGGCCTTCTTGTGCAATATCCCACCCTGACTTACAGCCTGCTTTCTTCTCTCTGCTGCTGCTAGATATGAGTGGAAGAAGTGATGGAAGAAGAGGCCATATGGCCTTTTTATTCTCTTTTTCATGCTTGGCAGCATAGTGCTGCCAGCAGCTGGGAGATGTGATGAGGGGGCACTCCTGTTGGACTCTGCATCTTTGCTTTATGGTGTGTGTAGCCATGGGAATGGTGTATTAGGTGCTGATGGGTTGTTGGATGGGTGTGGGGGAAATGCTCAGAGATGCAGATGGCACCTCATGGCTGTTGTGCATCTGCCCTGAGATAGCTGGAGGTTTGAGGCTGCAGAGCACATGGAATTATTTGGGAGTGAAAATGGAGTGGGGCGGCTGGACTGGATGATGCCTAATGTGAGCTCAGATACCTCCGCAAGAGGACAGGGTGCTCAGGACCTGGTCTCTGCTTGGCCATTTGCAACGGGCTGCCTTCTCTAATCCCTGCTCCTGGGAAGCCTCCCGAGCCCTGCTTTGCACCTGGGCCCTCTGTGCCCATCATTGGTCATGTTCAGTGTGCAGGTGCCCAGGTCTCATTAGTAGTGGCCTTCCCTCTTGCTCTTCTCCTTGGTGCAAACCAGCCCAGGCAAGGGGTTTCCAGGACAGGCTCTCCTGTGTGCGTTCTTGCCCAAAGCAGTTTTGCAACAGTCCTGTTGAGGGTCATGGGCAAGGAAAACACACTGCAGGATGGCTCAGACTGGCTCTTCTCCTTGTTTCCAACATCAGCTCCTACTTTTTACAGAAAACATCTTTTTTTGTTGTTGTTTTGACAGTCAGAGGCTGGGTTTTTTTCTGCTTTTCTTTTGACCTGAAGTAACAGCAGTTTCCAGATAATTCAGACTTAGGAAGTGGGGATCGAATTGCTTTCTTAATCCTTTGGGTTTTTTTTATAGGAGGGTGTGTGAACTACAAGAAGGATCTTGTTCAGACCCTTGCTTTCTGATTTATGTCCAAGCCAACAGAGCAAAGCTTGGAACTGCAATGCTGCTGGAAAAAAAAAAATAGTGGTGGGAAGGTTGTGGGATTGGTGGTGCTGCTCAGCAAACAGAAAGAGGAAAAGGAGAGTGATTTCTCATTCTGTTTCCTAACTCCAAACATGACCCAAAGTTTTTATAAACTTTCTGCTCAGGTTTCAGGAAACTGCAAATGAAACTGCATTCCTCTGTGTGTTGGGTTTTTTTTTCTCTTTCTTTTTGAGATGTAATAAAACATCATCACCTACAAGTCTGCGGCCTTTAAAAGTATTCTCTGGAGGGCAGGCGAGGAGTGGAGGCAGATTGACTGACGGCTGGAATAAAGCCTCTTTATTATCTCTGGGATTATAATTTCACTTTCTTCTGAGCGCTGGAGCAATGGGAGGCTTGGTCGTCTGTTTGTTCTTGCTGGCTTCTCGCGTGTGCTCCAGATACTGTATTAGTGGTGTCCGTCCCCCTCCAGCGCTCCGTCTGCAGAGGAAAACTCATCAGCTGAGGAAGCTGAACTTCTCATCACCTAGGAAAATACAGTGTTTTTTCCAAAATCACACTTGAGGTCTTCAAAAATATAACCAGTGAGAAAAAGACACCATGTTAAATAAGAATATAAAAATAGGGCCAGGTGCAACTGGGGATGGAGCAGCCATGGCAGGACATGGTCGCAGCATCGTGTGGCTGCAGGGGCATCTGCCCTCTACCTATTCCTTCAACTCTTTAACTGGTTTTGGTGTCCAAAGCATATAAATCATAGAATGGTTTGGGTTGGAAGGGACCTTAAAGATCATCTGGTTCCAACCCCCCTGCCGTGGGCAGGGACACCTTCTGCTGGACCAGGTTGCTCAGGGCCTCTTCCAACCTGGGCTTGAACACCTCCAGGGATGGAGCATCCACAGCTTCTCTGGGCATCCTGTTCCAGTGCCTCACCAACCTCAGAGTGAAGAATTTCTTCCTTAGATCTAATCTAAATCCACCCTCTTTCAGTCCAAAGCTATCACCCCTTGTCCTATCACTACATGCCCTTGTAAAAACTCCCTCTCCAGCTTTCTTGTAGGCCCCCTTCAGGTACTGAAAGGCTGCTATAAGGTCTCCCTGGAGCCTTCTCCTCTCCAGTCTGAACAACCCCAGCTCTCTCAGCCTGTCCTCATAGGAGAGGTGCTCCAGCCCTCTGATCATCTTTGTGGCCCCTACATCTTTGTAGCTGTTTTGGAGCTGAAGTTCACAGGCTTGCCTGGAGAGAGCAAAGAACTGGGAAATGGTCAGAGTGGAGGTAAACACAAATGTGCTAACACTTAAAGACAGCGTTATGCTCAGTGTCTGTGGATATTTGCAAGCAGTTTAAGCATGGAGAATTTAGTAGTGTGAGTTAAATGGATGTGTTATAGTATTTTCATCCCATGTCAAGATAAAGATGCAGAGCAGGGCTCAATGTACATCAGTGAACCAGCACGGACTTTTGATAAAGGACCGGCCTTACCTCTGGGACAGCTCACCAGTAGCACTAACCTGATTTTTCTTTTCTTCTTAATGTGAATTGCATAGCTTAAAGAAGAAAAAGGCAGGTACAACTAAAGGAGCAAAAATTAGAAAAACACCACTTGAAAGTTCATCAGTATTCTTGGGGGCTTGTGTGGGTGCAGTGGGGCTCTGGCTGCTGGAGCAGGAGAGGGGCTGGGAAAAGAGAGGGTAAAGACCAGATTTCATCTTGAATGCTGATGTTGCGCTTGACCCAGGCATAAAGTAGAGGTTGGACGCATTCAGGCACTCTTGTTCCTTCAAGTGGTGCTCCTCTTGGAGGAAAACTGCCTCCAGGATGCCAGGGTTCCCCTGTGCAGCGGCACAGATGGAGAAGGACTTGGAGCAAAGCTGAAGAAGAGAGTCACAGTAATAAGTTTGTATGGGAGATTTCACCCCAGAGTTTCACTGATCATGTCAAAACTCGGGCAACTGGGCAAAAGCAGGCAACAAGCACTGGGCCGTGGGATGCTATAGAGTGTAGTATCAGAAGCTGGTGTGGTGTGAGCTGGTGTGGCAATGTCCTGGGCCTCTCCTGCAGTTCCTAGGCAGGAAAAGGGATAGGGAAGGGAAGGCAGGGATGGGGTTGGTTTGGTTCAGTGTTGTCCCTAGCCTACTCACCGGGAAGTCAAGAAGCCTGCCTGCTTTGTTTTTGGGGGTGATTCCTGGGGTTTTCCCTGTGCTCCTGTCAGGTCTGCTCCAGGAGACGGGTTGAGAGAGGTGTGTGGGTTGGGTGTGATCCAGCATGGCCACCTTTCTTCAGTGCATGCATTGCCTTAGCAAATCCATCTGGGCTAGTAAATGCCTGGTGTGGAGAATTCTTGGAAGCCAAATTGCTCTTAATAATTAATCTTTAGGGTCTACTACAAGAATAATACAGTACATGTGATACTCTACAGCATATGTGTGTACAAAAAACACCTTGAGATGTTGTGTACGCTCAGCACATTGTGCGACATACCCACAGGGACTCATGGTGCTGATCGTGATTGAGTGCAGACCTCAGTGGTGTGTCCTTTTTGCCTCATTGCCACCCCATTAACGCATTAATGGCAGTTCCTTGCCCTGCCACCCCTCTTCTGTGGAAATGGGGGCAGTGCTCTTGGAGGAGATGAATTTGGGAGGGACCTAGCGGAGTTTATCCAGGCCCTATGTAATGGAGAGCAGTCCCTAAAGGCAGCCGCTGCCCAGCGCCAGAGACCCAAAATTGTTCAGTAGAGGCAGTCCAGGATGCTTGGTGAATTAGAGAAGACCCGTTACTGGCAGACATGGGGCATATTTATTTTTAAAGTCTGTTACTGACAGTGAGAACATGCCTCTGGCGGGAGATCTGAGCCTCTGGCTATGTAATTCAGTTGAAAAAGGGATTTACTTTTTTCAAAACAAAACCAAAGCCCCATGTCCCACCTTCTCCCTGCCAAGGAACGGGCATGATCAATGAGGCAGGGAGCTGGAAGGGGCGAGGACTGTTATTTATGCAAAGTTTCCACCTCCTTCCTTCCTTCCTACCAACTCCCCATGACCCAGACCTGCCTGGTGAGGAAAACTGCTCCCCAGCCTTGCCAATTCTGGGATAAATAGGTCATCCAAAACATGCAAAAGCCAGTTCCAAGTCTTCCAGCAGTCGGAAAGACCTCAGAAGTCTTTGGATGTACACAAACCCATAATAATTGTGTTACTTCCAACATGGTTTTTGAAGCTCTGGGTCCTCCACCGTGGCCCAGGGGCAGCGATGGGGCAGATGAGAAGCATAACACCATTTCTAGTTTTATTTCACCCATTTGCTTGTTCAGACCTTTTCAATGGTAATGGCAGCTGCAGTCTGCATCATTACAAAAACAGTTTTTTATACCTCCCTGTGGATGGGGGCTGTAATCTTTCAATTAAAGTAGAAAAGAGTCCAGCCAAGGATGTCTTCATTTAAACCTCAGTGTTGCCTTTAACCTTGTGAAGTGGAACTGCCAAATTTTGCTGGGTGACTGAGGATGATATAGGAGGGTTTCCTTGAGGAAACTCTCCAGTATCCTGTAGTCACTGGCAGAGATTTATTGGGTTTGCTCTGACCATGCAAGGCACCTCTAGAAATAAGGGGTGAGTAAATGCGCCACGGAGCTGTTGAAAACTCTCTTGTGTGGCCATATTTGCGCATCCCTACTTTCACCCTCCACCCAGTTTGATTTTGCTAAAGATCCTGAAATCTAGTGAAACCTTTGTTTTGCTTTGTTGTGTTTTTTTTAATTCCTTTTTTTCTCAGAAATTTTCCTTTAAATGCTAACAAGCTGGTTTTCTTGCTTCTGAACTGATGCTAGCACTTGATGAATCAGCAGTTGTCATAAGCCTTGGGCGGGATGAATCAGTGCTCTTCACTTGCTCCAATGTAATTTAAAATTGAATCATTGTTTTTTAGTGTTAAAAGCAGGTTTTGAGTTGCTTTGTGCACTGGCCTGATATCATAACTGTACATCCTGTAGCATGTAAGAATGAGCTAAATCAAAAGAAAACTGTACCTAAGGTAGTATTTTTTGGGGTTCTCTTACTGTTTCTACCACTGTCTTCAACAAACTTCTGGTCTCGGTGAACATTGAACCTGTTTGTAAGGTTGTCTGCACTCCTCTAAGTCCCCAGGGATGATAAATAGGATTTATCATGGGTCAGACCCAGACAGTGCCATGGTTTGAATCGTGGAAAAGATTTAAAACCTTTGTAAGTGCCTCTGCAAGTCCCTGACCCTGCGGCAATGATCTCGGTGTCCCCGCGGCATTCCCTGTGCTGCGGTAACGTTACCCGCGTTATAGGGACTCTGGCGGTGGCCTTTAGGGAGGCTTTAATCTACCCACCTCTGAAATGACAGATGTTTATGCCATGGCAGGAGCTGATACCATCTATACCTTGGAGAGCTTATGCTAGGGTATCCCTTCGCTGCAAAAATAGAATCAAGTCTATTTTTGTCTAATTTTTAGTCAAGTCTATCTTTGTCTATTTTTAGAATATATTCCTTTTTTAAAGAATCTGTGGAAACTTTCTCATGCATTAGTGCAACGGCTCTTGCCTCCTGCTCTTGTGGGCTGTTTTCTAGCAGCGAGAGCCAGGCAAATGCCAAGGTTTTGCCATTGTGTTATTATTACACAGAAACGAGTGCTGCATAGCAGAGGCGCCGGGCCTGGGGTAGCGAAAGGTGGGAAATAAAGGAAGCGAATGTCGTTAGCAAGTGTCGAGTTGGTTACCAACAACTTCCTGACATTGTTAGGCCTCGCTCCATTCGCGGTCCTGCAGGCTGGCGCGCGTCCAGGCATCGTCAGCAGGTATTTCCCTCCTGCCCACAGCTTCATCCATCAGCATCCTCCGCCAGGTCCATCCTGTTGCGCTCTGAGGAAGCATTAAAAATAATAACACGAGCTGCGGGGTGACCCTGTGGGTGAGAGCATCTCTGCACCTGCAGATCCAGGGGCTGGTTTCTTAAAATGCCCTTACCTTGGCGGCAACTGCTTAAACGAATGTTTCAGCATTTGGTGATAAAGAAAAAGAAACCAAACTGCTGCTTGAGAATCCACAATTGAGATATAATGTTTAAAAAAGTGATGCAAGGCAGTCAACTTCTACATTTCCTATTTTAATATTAAAAAAAGTCTTAAATTAGTAAAACGACAACAGCTTGCCGAGAGCATGCACATCTAAATTTTTCTCCTTTTTATTTTCTGACCTCTGCTCTTTTCCCAAACGCTGTTTAGATAAAGTGGCTTGTTTGAAGTTTTAAACCTCTCCTCGGTACTATTTCAACAATGAAGTCACCCGTGTAAGATAAATAGTAGCTGATCTCTTGTTAGTAAAGTACACGCTCTCCTTCACGCTTGACTTGAATGGAAATGCAAAATACTCTGCCATCTGCTTCCAGCAAGCAGCCGGAGCAAAGGATGCAGCCTCGGGGTCCCTCGTCCCAGGCCAAAAGCAACGCCCGCTCCCTTGCTGGTGCTGCATCAGCAAGGAGCCCCATCTGTCCGCTGCGGCCGAAGTGATGGGCAGGGGGATAGTTGTCAGTACAAAGGGGATTTTTTTGAAAATACTTGCTTGCTCATCAAAAATGCAAATTGCGACTTGCTGCAGAGATGAGGTTTCACACCAAAAATACCTGAAGAGGGTTGTGTGCGTAACAAGTGTTGTTCAGCCTCGTCTTGCCATGGCATAAAAACTGTAGCCGTAGGGGACATGTTGCATCTCTACAGAGCAACCAAGTTATGATTCCTTCAGGAATGAACCCTTTTTGGGGAAAAAAAAAAAAAAAAGGATACACCTTTTTTGGGGTGCAGCACATCGGTTGGTCCGTGTGAGATTTTAAGCTGTTCCACAGCTGACGTGACAGAGAAATACCCCAAAGTCTGTATTTGGTCGTTTTAAGTTTCCAATCATAGAGTGTAATTATCGCACGTTGCACTGTTTATTTAAAGAAGGAAAGATACTGTGACAATCAGGTTTTGTGCCAAGTTACGGGGGAAAATGCTTTTTAAAGAAGTAAATATGCGTGCAGGCAGCTGGTGCACGTGAGATCCTGGAAACAAAAGTGAGTCACCCTGCAGCCTACAAGGAGCCCGCACAGCTCTGCTCTTACTTATCCCAGGGAAAATGATGCAAAGACAGACATTTAATTGTATGAAAAGCAAGAGCATCAGGCAGGCAGCTGATGAGCAGCGAGGCCGTGCTGAATCGCCCGGAGGAGAAAGGCTTGCTCTCAAGGCCAAGTGCCCTGGATGAGGGATTCGGAGCGACACGGAGGTTTTCTGTTTGTGCGGGACTGGGGACCGCTGTGCTTCGAGGCTGCAGGGTCTGCCTGTTTCCCTAGCCAGGCTAAACTTTCTCTAACTCAGCTCTTTCTGTCGCTCTTTATTTTAGCAGTCCTGACTTTTCTGCTTGCAAATGTGCCTTTTGCTTTCACATACCATAAATATTTGAAAAGTGGGTCTTATCTGCCCAGTATCTGGGGTGGTGGGAGGGAAGCGATGCTCGTGATGGTACCTTGGCTGGGCCAGGGCTGTGCCACTGCCCGGCTCACAGGAGGTCAGCTCTGATCCACCTCCCTGGGGGCAACCCTGGCTGAATGGTGGCAGATGAATTAACCAGCCGGGTGCTGGGGAGGCCACGAGCACCCTGTCTCGTGGCCCTGGGCTCGTCCTCTGCTTGTTGCCCATCACCTGCTCTTTCGGGAGGTTTGCAGATCACGTGAGGGTTGTTTTTCACCAAGTGACTCTTGGAAAAGATCACATGTGAATGCAGGTCCCGCTTAGAAAGTGAAAAACTTGTCGTTCTACCTGTTTTCCGGGAAAAACATTAAAATGTGACCTGTGGGTGCTGGACTGACTCTGAACCCAGAGGCCAACCTGTTATTCCCTAAAGTCCTTGTTCTCTTTTCAATAGTTTGCCTTGTAGAAACTGTGTGATTCTGGGGGGTCTGACTATCTGTTTCCAAATGCTGCACCCAGTAGCACACATGACCCCAGCTGGGAAAACCAGTCATTGTTTTGGACCTTGGTTCCTCTGCATGTGAAGGATGGAGGAGCAGGAGCATCGTAGCCACCCGGCCAAGGATGGCTGTTCCCTGCAGCAGGGCTGACGTACCCACCGCGGCAGCAAACCCCCCACCGATGCTGCTTTGGTGTGTACTGGAGGAAAGCTGAATTCTGACTGAAAATCTGTTGAGGAAATGGGTCTAAAACCTGGAAGGAGGTGAAACAGGAGGTGTGGGGCAGAGCTGGGTTCCTGGGGGGGCTGTTTCTGGCTCCCTCACTGCAGTGTTGGGCTAGCGGCAACTTGGCATGGGCACTGGTTGGAGGGGGAGCGATGCTATGGCACAACTGGCTACAGAATAAGAATTTGGGGTTGTCTTGTGAAAAATTTCAAGGTTTGGACATTTGTTTCTATGCTGTTGAGGACTGCCTGGGGTCTTTTTTTTGTTGGTTTGTTTTTGTTTTTTTTTTTTTAACTTTGTAAAATCAATGGACTGTGCTAAATAGCCACTCGGCCCAACACAAAGTTCAAAGCTGTGGCTCCCGTCTGCTGGGCATGGCCTGGGGCAAGTGCATTACTGCTCACCAGCCATGCAGGCCAGGCCAGGGGGCTCCCCAAAGAGTCCATCCCAGGCACTGAAGTTGTTGTCCACAGCAGGGTTTTAAAACTAGCACAAGGGCTTTTAAAAAAAAAAAAAAAAAAGACAAAAACAAAAAAAACCCCAACCAATATTCTTCCTTGTATGGAGCAAGGGTGTGTGAAATCTACAGCGTATGGGGCAAATAGCTTCACCATTTAATCTGCACCCTGGAAAGATCCCTCTGCAGCCTCTGGCTTGAGGCCATTGCTCATGGAGGAATTGCCAATAGAGCTACAGCAGCAACAATACGTACGCTATCTGGAAAAGACGCTTAAATCAAACAGTTATTGGGCTCAGCAGAGCTTAGTCTTATTCTGTATGATATAGTAGGGAAGATGTTGTAAAGCAATGTAATTCTGCAATATGAAGCAGGGAAGATGAGATGAGCCAAGGGCCCTGACCTTAAATTTTATGAGCAACTTATTGTTTGCAAAGAGTGGGGAAGCGGCAGAGAGGGGCTGGGAGATGGGAAGCTGGATTTCTGCCGTTGTGCGGAGTCAGGAAAAGCATGGACATCTCTTGGGTTGGTGCTTGCTAATCTTTAGCATTTTCCCTTTGGGCTTCAGCAGGTCTGTTGTGAGAAGAGCTAATAAAGGAGGTATTTTCAAAATAATATTGAGCATAAAAAGGCAGAGGCTGCGGCATCCCCAGTACCCGGACACATGCAGAGCTGCTCTGCGGCCGGGATAAAGCAATTGCAACGGCTGACCCCGACCTCCCTGGATTATCTGATGTTCTCAGCATTTATAAGTAAGGAAGAGCGAGTGGTTGTCAGACCGACTGGCTCCGCTCTGAGCTTGCAGCCCAGATGGGAGGCGAGACCTGCCCTCCAAGCATCCCAGTCCTGGGGTCAGCAAGAGGAGTCCCTCCTCCTCCTCCTTTCCCTAAAAAGGCCCTGTACAGATTGCCGGCTGGGGCAGCAGGGCAGCGTTTCTCAGTGGGTCGCTGGCCTGGGACCATCCTGGACAGAGAAGTCACCGGGGAACCTCTCATCTTGCAGATGTCTCCAGGGTGGCTCTGAATTAGCTGCATCCTTTCAGCAGTGCAGCAGGACTCTGGGCTATCACTAGACAGGCTTTTTCTTTTCATTTCTAGCTTAAAAAAAAAAAAAAAAAAAGCATGAGCTGTCACGGAGCGGAGCCACAGTAATGTTATTGGGTTCAGGATGGTGTCTGCCCCCGATGAATGCAGATCTTGCTGACCTCTCCTGTCCAGAGAGTAGATGCCTCCTGCCTTGTTTTTTGGTGGTCCAGCAGCAGGGAGCTCCCACCCCCCTGTCTGGAGTGCTGAGCGTGTTTATTTAAGTTAAAATCAAGTGTTAAAATAATTCTGTGCAAGTGTTAAGCGAGGGTGATTGGAGTTTGCATGACTCTACATTCAAAATACAATTTCTTTAGGGCAGAGGAGTTATTTTCGTTAACTCTTCAGCGCTTGCTCTCTCTGGCAGGAGGAAAGGTTGGATTAGCTGAATGTTGACATACAGACTTTCAGCCCTCCTCAAGCTGTTATAAATCAAAGCGGGGTAGGTAAACATTTGGCTGCGTTTCCTGCGACGGCCTCGTCGTCCGCAGCCTGTGAAGTAGCGTGATCCAAAGGGCAGCTGTTAAACAAAGTGAAAACAGACAACGGGCTGCACGGCTCTCCGGCATCTGCTGCCCAGCGCTTGGGGAATCCTTCCTCCTCCCCCAGCATCCACAGGGCCAGTCCTTTGTTAAAGCAGACAAAGGAGCTTGGGGCTTTCAGGAGGGCGGTGTGGGCCCGGAGTTGCTGTCAGGGTCTGCGTTGCGATGCGGTGGTACCCAGGGCGGTGTGGTTGGGGTGCTGCCCTACCACTGCCCTGCGCTCCCATGAGCAAACCTTTGCAGGTTAATGGGTTTTTTCTTTTCTTTTCTCTCCTCCTCACCCAGGGAATCCTCTGCCCAAACCGCAAGTGGAGATAGGGTCCGGATGGATAAATACGGACCCATAACAAGAAAACCTGTCTGGTTTGGCTGCTTTGAGTACAGCTTTTTTGATAGGATTTGTTGCAGCCTGTTACGGGGAAGAGTAACATGATTATGTTGCCGAGTATTTATAGGAGCTATAAAGCTCAGGAATTCATCATGTCCCCACTTTAAATGAGGCATGGAGGAATTTGCTGTCTCCTGCCATCCCTGCCCTGCCGGAGCGGGTGGTGGAGCTTGGGTCCGTGGGTGAGCACACCGTGCACCCTTGCTCCAGCTTTTGATGGGGATGCCTTAGGGGAAGGAGGTGATAAAATGCCATAGGATTCAATGGGTGTTTCTCATCAGAGGTGTATAACTGTATTTCTCTAGGTTTTCAGCCAGGGGAAGCTTGTTTCCAGGGCTTGGTAAAACAGCTGGTTTCTGAGGTGGGCACTCTTGCATTAACACATATAATTAATAAATAGCCATAGAATATCGTGGTATCTTAAGCCCAAAGATGTTCCTTGAGTTGTTATGGGTTTTCCTCCACTCCAGCCCCGTTTGTCCCAAGAGCTGGTGTGAAGGGATAGGGGGGATTTGTGAGAGGTGAGCCCTTCCTCCTGGGCTTTGGGCTTCAAGATGCCGTTTGTGGGCAGGGCGACATGGGCTGTGCACGCATGGAGTTTTTTTAATTGAGGAAAATTTGGCATATTTTTCCAAACAGATTATGTGCTCAAAGGCTTCATCTGCAGCACCACCCTGCAGGGGCCTGGCAGGGTTTTTACCATTTCCAATCACATCCTTAGTTTTGTTTGCTCAAACCACAAACTCGGTAAAATGGGAAACCAATTCTGCTTATTTTACTTCTGAAGCGATGTCGCAGCCTGCGGCAGGATAAACCCTGTTTCCGTCTCCAGGTGATGGATTAGGCGGGAGTCGCGCGCGTAAAATGAGCTGGGTTTCGTGCGCGTTTCTTGTCCTTTTGCAATTCCTGCAGAGCGAATTTAATGCAGTTTCAGTTTGGGTACAACAAAGTCGAGCTGCAGATCAGAAACACATGTTGTAAGTGCTGCAGGCACTGAGTGAAACCTGATCTTCCGAGGTTTCCCTTAAATCTGCACTTTCTCATTTGGCTCTCATATTAAAGCTGTATTTCAGAGCTGTCTAACCCTCTCGAAAGATGATGAATAACAATAAAAACATTCACTGGAGGACTGTCATCGTTTCCAAAGGAAGTGTAATAAATACTTTACGACAGGACTTTTTTTTTTTTTTCTTCTATGTACAGCTATAAACTAGTTTTAAGTTACAACTTATTAAGCCTCTAAACAATTAGAGCTTGGCTGCGGGGAGGGCGCTGGGGCTGCGCCCTGGGCTGGGGTTTGCCTTGCTTTTGGGCTTGAGGGACCCAGAGGGAATCACTTTGCTTTCACGTGTCTCAGTTTCCCCTCATGCTGCTTGAGCTGTGGGTGTTTATGGTCACCAAGGTCTTAGAGGGGTTGGGTCAGGCTCTCATGGTACGGTTAATTGATGTACCAGCATCTCCCATGCTCGTTGCTTGTGCAAACGAGAGTTGTCCTTTCCCTCAAAGGTCCCTGTGTGTTTTTACTGTGTGCTTTCTGCTCCTTAATTTGGTTAAAAAAATGTGCAACTGTTTAGCAGCATCAATTAAAAAAACCCCAATCCAAATGCTGTTTGTGTGACCTCCCCTAAGCTGCCGTGTCTCCACAGCAATCCCCTTCATCCCCACAGCTGGACTGTGGGGCTGCCTTGTTGCAAAGCCCCCTTCCCCTTCTAATGCTTTGGTAGGGGAAAATCTGAGAGAAGCTGGTTGAAAGTAATCCGATCAGGAGAGGCTTGGATCTCCCTTTATTGTGCCTTTTGTTTTGCTTTTGGTTTTATTGAAGGGTAATAAAAATAAAAGGGGGCTTGTGGCCTGAGGACGTTGCCTTTTGCAGCATCATCCTGCTCTGGGTGCAACCTAAGTCTGCTGAAAAAAGCCTTTTTTTGTTGAGCCTTCCCCCAACTCAGTCCTTCATTTGGATGATGCTTAATCCCTGTGGCTAAAGAAGTGCTGCTTCAGGGCTGCACGGCCCAGGGTGGGCTGAAAGGTGCCTGGTCCCTGTGGTGGGCAGCTTCAGGCAGGGATGGGCAGCACGGGGCAGAGGGTGGGCAAGGACCCACAGTCACGAGCAAGAGCAAAACACTTGGAATGCGATCTCCCTCTGGTTACTGCGGTGTTTCCACGATGGTTTCGGCTCCGCTTCCCACGGTGGCTGCTGTGCACAACCACCGTCGGACCAAATCCCAACCCGCTTTTCACACATCCAAAATCCAGGGATGGAAGCGGCGCGGCGGTTTGCAATCCCATTCTGGCTGCTTCACCAGAGGGTTTGTGCAGTCCAACCAGTGTCTGCAACAAGGAAATTTCTGAGCAAGTGTTGAAATTGGTTCTAAATGTAAAGCTGCATAAATTGCTCTTCCTTTTGCTGTAATTTAGCCACAGCCTTTAAATCTGCAAAGGTGAAGTGCTGCTGTAGTGCAGCATTGAGGATACTGCTAACTGATGCAATCTGATGCTGTATGTGTGATGTTTGCTTCTATAATTTACTAATAAATTCATTTCAGACAACAGAAATTCAGTTGTGACTCAAAAAAGCGTATTTCTAATGAAGGCTTTGACCTTCTTGCTAACAGCAATTCCCAGTGTCTGACGGTATGTCATTTCTAATCGTCTGTTGTTTGATTTTTCTTATTCTGTGCCTTTGCCATCTGTGTAATTACATTGCTGTGAAAATGTTGCTGGAGAGGCAGGTGAAATAAGAGCTACCCCTTGAGCAATGTACTCCCAATTCGATGGGTGTTCATTTAGCTATGTCCCTTGGCCCCAGCACCCACCCGAAGGACCCATTTTGGGTGGAAAGATGACACCACCATTGTAGTCAGCACAGAAAGAGATGCCAGAATTAATTGTTTCCTTCACCAGGACTCTGTGCTGTTCCTCCCGCCAGCACTCAGCTGGGGCATCCCACTGAAGGGGCTGCAGAGGTGTGTAGGAAAAGGAAAAATTGCTCCCGAGATGGTCAGGACTTGAGCCTGGCAAAGCAAGTGGAGGTTTTCTGCGTCTGTGGGTATAACGATGCTTAACACAAAAAAGGCTGAGAAGTCCGAAGCGGCTGGTTACGCTTGGTCTGGCTCCAAAGCTGTCCCCGCCTGGCCTATCCAAAAAATCCCGTAATTCCAGTTACCACCATGGCTGGAGGTGGATTCTGCTCTCCAGCGGTGCCCTCACTCTCACGGTTTCTACCCTGCCTTTACTCTTGCTGTGATTTATTTCAACAAATGGTGCTATTAGGTTGATGGAAGATAGAGCATTGCATGCAAAAAACCTTCACAGGCCTGTACTCCATGACCTTCGCTGGCAGTTAAGCTTGCAGAAGATGCAGAGTCTATAGCTGTAGTTCGTTATGTGTTTCTTTCCAGTGCCAGTCATTTGTCAACTGGGCTCTAATGAACCTGAGTGTCTGAAAGTATTCAAGCTGAAATGAATATAAATGTGTCTGGATAGGGTTTATGGCTGCTATGGCAAGTGATGAGTGGATTTCTCTTCTAGTACCAAGTGGGGATTATATTTGCTAGAGGTACTTGTAATCCAGGCCTGTTTTGACCATGAGAAAAAACAATTGCTGTTGTCTGAACATCTCTTTATGCTATCACCCACGTCCTACGCTGTGAATGACCTTTTCATGTGTATTTTATGCTTATTGAGCTCTTACCCTTACAAATATTATTACAAGTGGAAAAGCAAAGACTGAGTCTTTGGACTGGACCTCTGGAGCACCTCGGCAGCAGACCACGGGTCCCTGTCCCGCCTGCCCATCCCCTGCCTGCAGTCCTGTCCCAGGGATGTAGGCATGTTCACAGCCATCCTTGGGCCACCAATGCCCCCAGCCCTGGCCACTGGGTTAGCAAGATGCCTGCACAACTGGAAATCTCCAAAGGTGGCTTTCAGTTTAACATCTGTTTTCTTAATCTGCTTGAAAGGTGGAGTTTGTATGCAATATCCAGGCAAAAAAGGAAAGATTTATTCTGGATTCTGCAAAAAGGTATATGAACGTGCACCCGCAGATGCTCTGCTTGCCCCCGGCATGTCTGGGGGTAGGTGCCGCTGGGACCCTCACCTGCTTGGTGGACATGTTTAACGTTTTCCACGCACAGGCGCGAAAAGGAACTGGTGCAGCCTGTGAACCATTTTATTTATTTTCTCCTTTAAAGCCTTTCCAGGAAGACTTTGGTTTGGACTGCTGGCTCACTTTTTTGTTGTTGTTGTTGCAATTAATGCCACAAACATTTCTGGTGAAGCGCTACATGTTATTGGTAGGAGAGTTATTAAACAGCAAAACAAACTCCAAACCCAGCTGTAACCTGAAACATATTTGATCTAAAGGTATTTTATATTAAAGAGGATTTGCACTTCGAAGATGGAAGAATTTCTAGTTACAGGTCCAGAATATCTGAAAACATCATTCTTTAGGTGCCTGAAAACAACCTTTTTGTTGCTTTCCAAGGCTTGCAGAGTCCTCAAACTCCACTGGGCTGCATGGGCACCCTGAGCCAAGCAATGGAGGTGGTTCACAGTTACCAAGCCCATCAGTCCCGTGGCATGATGCTTCATCACCTCGAAGTAGAAACAAGAGCATCAGGATGAACCCTCCAGCTTTGTTTGCTCAGGACTCCTTTGCTGCTTGGTGATCAAACACCAAGAATTGCAAAAATCATTCATAAAATACGTTGATTTGCAACATATATCAGAATTATTGTGTGAATTGGCTTCAGAGAGCACTTCTGCAAAGTCCAGCGTGCGATGAGTGACTCTGGGCTTCGGCATTGTTGGACGGTGTATTTTGTTAGCTGCATTGTTTTGACTTGTTTTGTTGATTTAAATGGAGCTGAATAGCAGATTTATTAGGAATTTGCATTACTCAGTGTTTGTTTACTGTGCTCAAATGAGCTAATTTTTGTGCTCGTTGAGATGTTACGCGTAAATAATTGATGGATATATATGCATAGAAGCTGCCTTTAAATACAAGGTCGTTTGGTGCCAGTAATTCACAGAAAGAGCCAGCCCAGCGCTGCTCGGGGTGTGCACATAAGAAATGGTGTTTCAAGGGGCTGCTTTGGTTTCACAGGTCAATGCTGAGCCTCTGGGAGGGGTAACAGGGCACTGTGGATTCTCCTGCTGGCAAGTGCTCCTGGTGGCCACCAGCCCTCATCCAAAGTGTGGTCTCCTGAGACCAGGTTGTCTGAGCAGGAGCCAGCTGTGGGGCTGAGCCCAGGTACCTGCATGGTGTCAGGATTCAGAGGATGCTTTTAATTCAGGCAGGGAAGATGCTCTGCCAAGACCGTTCCAGGCTGGGCTGCTGGGTCTGAGAAGACGACCATGTAGAAAGATCTCTGCAAGGCCCAGAGAGCTCCTTCTGTCCATAGGGCTTTGGTCAAAGGCTAAAGTGGAGCCTGAGGGAAGAAGAAATGAAAGGGTTGAGCTGGAAGAGACAGCTGAACTGTGTCAGGGTGTAACAGCCCTGACCTTGGAAGGGCAAACACAGGTTGCGAAGGGAGGATGTAGGGAGTGGGAGAGGCACTGTGCCATGGGACGCTTTGCTGGTCAGAAATCACACAAAAATCACATTTTCCTTCATTCTTGTAAAGCAAAACTGGCAAAGAGAGGCTAGTATTGTGAGCTGGCTGTGTTTCTAGAGAGACAAGCGGGGAGGGAAGCACTTCCCATCGCTGGCAGCGCAGGATAAAACCAGGAGGTTGGCCCCAGAGAAGCAGTGCATGGGGTGGCTGCTATTGCACCGCAGAGCATCCGCTCTGGAGTCAAGCCTGGGGCTCATCTTCTCCTCCGAAATGGCAACCCCACGGTGAGGCCGGAGCCATGCAGCTCGGCGGAGGTGGCTGGGGATGTTTGCTTGCTCCCCACGCTTGGGCAGGCTCTCTGTTTGTCAGGGATTTATAAATCTTCCTGCTCGGGGAAAGCTGATGGTGCTTGGTTTTTACATGTATTTATATTTATCAAAGTGACAGACTCAGTTTCACAGAAGCGTTCCCAGGTTTAATTTTCTCCTTTTCCATTTACTAGGCCCAGGACTGTAATAGCAAGTACTTTTTTTATATATATATATTTTTTTTTTTTTTCTTCCACATTGAGCAGAAAACTGTTTTTCCCATTGTAGTTTTTACAAGGTTCAAACCTATAACATTGGCAACACTCAGACATATGCTATTCAACAGCTCTTGTGTATTTGGAAGTAGCATCATCCCTGTGTCTGCATTTCCCTGCAAACCCTGAATTTGGTGGAACGTCAGGGGCTGCAATCTTGAAGCGCACACATGACTTGGAAATGAGCAGGTAGATGACTTATCAAGTTAATTTAATATTTTTTGACCCCCCTGATGATTACTGTCCCCCAGGTGTAACCAGTGTTCAGGGTGACCTGAGTGTGTTTTGTATTTCTAAACTGTCTGAAGCTCCAAGAAGTGTTTTGGGGAGCAGTTAGTGTTCGGCTGAGTGGGGCTGAGCAGACGAGCTGCGTGGAAGCAGCCCCGGTCCCTGGTCAGATGAACACTTGGATGCTTGCAAGTGCTCAGGCATGTGCTTTGAAATTAATTTTCCATGATTCCATGTTGAAATTCACTCTCCATAAATGTTCCTGCTGGTAAAACCTGATCCCGAGAAGGTCTCTGGGAGCTGGGGCCTGTGAGCAGAGCAAGGGGGAATTTGCTTTAAAATCCAGACTGATAGCAAAGATATACTATCACCTAGGCTCACCTGTGACCACGTTATATAGGTACTGGCTGTATATCTGTTCAGAGCCAAAGCACTTCAGTTTTGCTCCCCTTTGCTATCAACAGGTATTGACTCAGGTGTGATCTGGACACGCAGGAGTCTAACGCTGAGTCCTGGGTCCAATTTATGCACGTGAAATCTGGAATATGTAGAATTAATAGAAAAAAAAAAAAGAACCAGCTTGGTATTCACCTGTTAATTTGGGTTTTTACACCATGAAAAATAATTTTAGAAGGCCTATGTAATAGATGAGCCAGGGTTTATGGGCTGGCAGTTTTACAAAGATATTTCATTACTGTAGCTGGCAAAAAATAAAGAAGTGCCATTACTGGAAGTAAGATAGCAGGATGGGGAAGGTATTGAACCGGAGGTGCGCTAGCACCAGGCAGGTTTCTGAGCCATCCATCCTCTGGCTGAACAAGGATGCCGTTCCCCCCTGCTCTGCTGCAAGCTTGTAGGTATCTGTGGCCACCACCGAAACAAGGGCTCGGGCTGCTGCTTGGATCTGGCTCTGGGATAAGTCTGAATATTGATAAAATAAAGCATTTCTCAATGACCTGTGCCATCTAGTGGCAAAGCAGAGCTGGAGCCGGAGGAACCGCAGGGTTTGTGCGCCGAGAGCATCGTGGTGACATGGGTGCCCACCACGCTGGTGGAGGCCTGCTTCTGCGGATGGTGCTGTTGGTGGGTCCCCTCTGCAAAAAGCCTCACGCCCGGTGTTGGATGCAGCTCTTAGGGCTTTGCACTATGAGTGTGCACTTCATGTACCTAATTTTCTGTCTCTGTTCAGTCTCGGTGCCATGCCTTGCATGGCTCGAAGAGAAGAGGCGGGAGCATGTGCCAAGATGTGGTGGTGGCTGCCTGCTGTATGTCTTACCCGTGATGTGGGCCACAACCCTGCTTCCAACAGCAGCAAAGAGCTGCCCTGCTCTAAATGCCTGTGCGCCCTGGGGACACCCGTGGGACAACCCACGCTCAGCCTTGCAGCATCCCAGCACCTCTCAGCTCTGCTTTGGACGTGTGCTGAGATAGGAGAGGCATCACTTGAAAAGGTTTTTAAATAATTACTCTGTATTACAACCCAGAATCTATATATAGCTGCCCTCGCCTCCACAAGGATTTCTCCAGCCGGCTCTCCTGGGCTGCAGCTTGGCATGGAGGGAAGATTGCATTGATGTGGAGTTTGCAGCTGATGGCAAAGCAGCATCCTGGCACCAGGCAGGTCTCTGAAGCTGTAGGCTGCCGGTGGGCACCCTCAAGGTGGGCATCACCGACGGTGTGAGCACGTCCAGCGTGGGCACAGACGGCCCAAGAGTTTTGATAATGACTTTTTAACTCAACTTTGCTTGGCAGCACTGCGCATCGTCCAGCATGTGTTGGAAGTTCGTTTGGTTTTGAGATCAAATATGAAGTTTAAAACAAAAGCCTAGATGTGCCCTTTCTGGCAATAGCGCGCTCAGCGCTGCATGCCAGGGCTGGCAGAAGAGGTCACCCCACACTCTTATCGTTTATTTTTCCCCCATGCTTTTCTTGAGGGAGCTTTCCCAACCTGTCTGACTGCAGGAGTGGGAGCGGGCCTCCTGGATTGACAGCAGCCCGCAGTGAAGATGCTGTCCAAAGATTCACAGTTTAACCCTGTTCCTGGCCTCCTCTTTGATATGATATGATATATCTTTTTGCTATGGAGCAGTTGAACTCAGTTTTGAGTGGCAGATGAGCAGCTAAGGTACATGGCCAGCCATGGGCTGCCCTTAAAACTGAAACACAAGCTGCACATAAACTAAAACAAGTTGTTGAGTCTGTGACCCAAAAAAGAACCTGAAACAAACCATCCCATTAAGCTGTGTATTTACACTGCTATTTCTAAACTAATGCTCTCTGCTATTTACCGAGCCTAAACCACAATATTTTACTAAGTGCTCCAGAATCCAAAATGCATTTTTGCAACTCCAAGTCAGTGGAAACTTAGTAGTTTATTTTTCCCTTTGGAAAGTAACCAGTTCCTATTTTTATCCTGGTTAAAGCCCACAGCATCACCCATCCGACTCCTGCAAGCAAACATTTCTTCCACCCTTTGCACCAAAACTGCCAGGCTTCCCCAAAAATCAAACAGTGAATCGTTACTTTGTGACTCCGATTCATTACTCCAAAATAGAAATGGAAAATGCCATGGCAGGAATATAGAGATCTGTCAGTAAAGAAAACCAGGCAAACTATTAAAGTACATTTAATCTCAGGTTGCTGGATATAAACTAAACTTTCTTAGAGGTCTGGATGAAAGAGGCTGGATTATCCCATGTCTGACTACTCCATTGTTTTTATACCTTTCTCTGAAGCATCCGGCGCTGGCTGCTCTCGGAGACAGGATGCTGGACCAGCTAGACAGTGGCTTTCATCCCGCATGGCAGTTTTGGTACTCGTATAAACGGGCCTAGTCTGTAAAATATATTGAAAAACATTTTTATAGGAACTGGTTTCTGTCCTCCGTCCTCAAAGGAGTCCTTCAACCCCATCAGCAGTTTTTCTTCAAAGACTTTCTCCTGCTTTTAACCCCTCGGCTGCCTGATGGGAACAGCCTGTGCCCTTTCCCAGGCACGCCAGCCCTCTGCGGTTTAAAAGCAAAGGCAAGGTTTGCACTTTAAAAGAACGCTCCTAAGGCTGAACTGCCCAAAAATAGAACCTTAGGTGTAATGAAATGTGAGTTGGTGCCCGATGTCAGCAATCTCCTACCAGACCTGCTGGTGGTGGCACCATCGCATGGCCAGGCTCTGTGGGAGGTGAGCGATGTACCACTTTTCTGGCCAAAAAGTCGTCGCTCCCAAGTGGGCATGGCAAGTGCTGAGCTCCTGGTCCTGCTGATGCTATTGGAGGACCTGGGCTGGTGTTGTTGAGTCCAGGATTCCATCGACAGGGTTTTTTGTTATCCAAAAGTTACAATTCTTCATTAAATCCTCCATGTAATCTTTCTCCACTTGCTATAATTTTCTCCTGCACTCCGTGGGACTTTTCTAGTAAGGCAAGGGTGGAGAATCAACAAACATTGTATCGTTATCAAGCTCCTACAATTTAAATTTCTTGTGGTTTTGGTTTTCAAGCTTAGCGTATCATTTAGTCACTCTTTTCCGTGGCTTACTCGGCTTATTTACACAAACCAAGTTCAGTGGGGCTTCAGCCCTGGTGCCCGCAGGGACCTCCTTGGCATTTTCCATCACCAGAAGTCCTCCCTTGCTACTGTGAGAATTTTGGGCAAAATGCCGGGAGTTTTTGCACCCAAGTGGGAGCTGGCAAAGACCCAACGTTTTGCTCATTCCAAGCCCACTTAAATAGCCCTTGAGCCCAGAAAGGGCTTCACTGCCTAAATATTCCAGCTCTTAGTTAAATATTCACGTTATTCTCATCAGCCAGGCCCGGCCCCAGACCTACAGTCTCTCTTTTTACTGGTTCGTCACGTGAAATGGAAGGTGCTACCTGCCTTGTCCGCAGCATGTTGATGAAACAACCGAGGTCGTGGGGAGACACAGCAGCAACATGGTGCAGGAGGGTGCTCAGTACCTTTGGGTGCTTGGCTGAAGAAACGCGTTTTGTCCTGATGCTTTGCAAACCGGCATCACCTCCAGCACGTTTGAAAGATCCCCTGCCACCTTTTTACTGTTTTTAAAAAAGAAAGAGCGAGGAATACGGTATTAAAGTTATTGGAAAGAAAGATTTCCAGCCAAAGAGTTGTGCTCTAATCACAGTCCCAACTGATTAAGCTGATATGAGCCCCACACTCAGCCCTGCAAGTACTAATTAGTGATAACATGAGTGGATCCAGGTTATTATTTCTTTATCTGTCAGGAAACAGTCCTGTCATAACTGTGCATCAGTGGGCTCTCCCATGGTGGACACGATGGCGTGTTGGCCCCAGATGCCTCTGTGGGTGATAGGAAAGCTTTCAGCACAACCTCGCTGCTCTTAACTTCTGGTTACAGGCAGTAATGATGTTTTGCTTTAAAGGATAAAGGTTCAGCAACATGTGCAAACTCTAGCAATTGCTTTTTCCAAAGTATATATGTGGTTTAGGAGCACCTGTCCCTTTGATTTTGGTACCCAACATCCCAATCCAGCACCAACCACCATGACCACTCAGCTGAGGTCCATAGTCACTCCTTGCCATTGCTTTCCCCCACACAGGAAGAGGGCAAAAGAAGTTCAGCTGGCAGCAGCTTCCCCACAGCCCCCTTGGGCATCACTACATCCACTGTGAGACCTGATATCCCACAGCCCAACGCAGCTCACGAGCAGGTAGAAAAAAAATTGGGGTTTTCCTTTAAGCCCTTTATCCCAAGGAAATGGGCAATTTGCGACCACACGTGTCTGTGGAGCCTTCCCCGGTGACTTTTGAACCTACAGCTGATTTAAAACAAATTTGCTGGAGAGGATGGATCTGGAGGCTCGTGGGTTTCTAGATGCAGAGTGAAAGTAGATGTTGGGGCCACCTCCAAGCCCCACAGAAGGAAATCCCACCCCACACCGAGGAGTCCCCTGGGATGGGGGGGAAGGCATAGGAAGCCACGTTCCATCAGTGCCGCTGATCATGGAAAAATGTGCCCCAATCTGTCCCCAGATTTCTATGCTGTAGTTATTATGAATGCAGGGACTGCAAAGAGATAGCACAATAAAGCGACCGACACTTTGACGTTGAGCTGAATAATGTTTGTTGAAGGAAACAGAGCAATCGTGCCCTAAGTGCGTTAAATCACCAATACGTGGGTGGGAAGGAGATGGGATGCAGCCTGCTGTGGGAGCTGCCTTCCACCCACCTGCTCCTCTGGGTACCGCCTCAGCATGGGAAAACAGCATCTCCCCTAATACACAGCCTGGGTTTTACATGTTGTGTCAAAGCTTACTTGCAAAAAATATTATTTAAAAATATTTTCTTGTGTTTTCTCACCCTAACCTTGTCCTTGTGCAACTGGGGATGAAGCTGGCAGGGTGCAAAGCCCCTTCCTTTGTGCACAAAACCTTTCTGCTGCCCCTTTGAGCTAGCCTTGTACAGCAGCCTGTGTTTCATGTTACAGCGTGGGGATCCTGCGTTTTCATCCTGCTACGCTCAGCAATCTTCAGATTTCAGCCATGACACATCCCTTCTGCAAATCAAAGGCCTTTAAAAAAGCTTCATATAGCTGATTTTGGATGTTCTGATGTTTTGTATTTGAATTTTCAAGTATGGACAAGCTGACATCATTTCGCGATCTCTTGTGAAACAGAGGGTAACGCACTGGGAAAAGGCGGCATTGGTTGTTAATGGGTGATGGGGAACGAATCCTGTATTTTTTCCTGTGGAGCTGTAGATTGGGACACAGCACAAGCTGTGCCAACCCCATGGAAATACAAGAAGCTGTCAAACTTGAAAGCCAAACGAGTGACAGCAGGAAGGCTCCAGCCAACATGCAAATTCTCATTTTTTGCTACCTTGACAGCCTCTCCACATGGCAGGTGAGTGGTGAAAACCGCTCCATCCCCTGCAGCTCCCTTGGCGTGGGGTGCATGGCTCCACGCGAGCTGGAGGAGCCAGTCCTCGGCCGTGCGGGTCCATCGACCGGGCTGTCAGGGATCTTGGTAACGGATGATGGCAGCGGCTGTGATTGCTCCCAGTTTGCAGCCAAGGGGAAAACAGAGCATGAAGTTTATTTCAGCCCCAGTGCTGCCAGGGAGCCTCCAGATAGGGGTTATAAGGGGAAATATTGAGGCAGTGCAGCTGGAAGGTGTGAGCCAGGGACATGTCCGAAGCACTCCTGGGCACTCTTGGAGCCAAGTCTGGGGAGTTCAAAGTGTCATGGAGCCCCATAAGCCAAGATCTAGCCAAAGGCTGGTCTGCTTAATGGACTCTTCTAGCTCAAACAAAAAAAGCATGAAAGCAGTGGCCAAAGCCCACCTGCGCCAGGGCGCTTTGCTGAGCCCACAACTGTCCTGGATGCTCCCCAGGCTTAGGGAACAGGAGTTGCCAAACACATACCTTTTTAATTACATGTATTTAATGAAAAGCAGCACTGAGCTTATAGACTTGCCTTCAGGAGGTGCCTCGGTACCACCTGAAATCTCGATGCTGCCCGTGGTTTCTCCTTGGTAGAGCTCTGTGCTGCTGGGCTGCACTGAGCACATGGGGATTTTACCAGGCAGTTCTCGATATCATGCTATAAACCGTTGCGGGGAACAGAGGGGAGGCTGTGAGCGAGCAGTGGACTGAGGAGCACTCACGTGCTCTTTGTCCTGTGGCTTCTTGGGTAAGAAAGAAGATTTCTGTAAACAGCGGCAAAGTCCTTGGTGGTCCTCAGACTCATCACGGCTGTGGCACTTTTGGGGAGCTCTGTGGTGGCTGGGACAAGGCACCCAGCCCTCGGGCTGTGCTCTGTGTCCGCTCCTGCTCTGCACACACCTCTGCGCTTGTAAAATGGACATGCTATGCGGTCATATCTCTGGATTTAAACAGTGCACAGCTTTGCTTCGCTCTCCTCTTACGCAGAATTTGTCTAGATGTCCTCCTGACCGGTTCACGCTAAACAGCAGGGAAGTTCATGGTTGAAGAGGAGATTTAGGACGAGAGGAAACAGCCTCAAGCTGCGCCAGGGCAGGTTTAGGTTGGATATTAGGAAAAATTTCTTCACCAGAAGAGTAGTCAAGCACTGGAACAGGCTGCCCAGGGAAGTGGTTGAGTCCCCATCCCTGGAGGTATGTAAAAGACAGGTAGGTGTGGTGCTTAGGGGACATGGTTTAGTGGTGGACTTGGTAGTGATAGGTTAACGGTTGGACTCAATGGTCTTAAAGGTCCTTTCCAACCTAAATGATTCTGTGATTCTATGATTTATGCAGGCAGTGCAGTTGCCTCTGGGTAAAACTAGGTGATACCGCTCCAAAACCTACAGGAGATCACAAAATTACAAACAAGGGTTTCTGTGAGGATGCCCTTTCCATACACACCAGTGTGGGTGGACGTAAAACCATTCTGCTGTTCTGCAATATGAATTCAGTCCCTTTCTATTCCCTTTTGCTTACAGCAGATTTAACTTGCTCTGTGCCTCTGAGTTCGCTTCTCCTTGACACCACTGGGAGATAAATAAATATCTCTGCATTTTAACAGTAGGAGCAGTATTAAGCAAATCTCTATCTACACAGAAATATCACCTTAAGTAACCTGCAGGGGCGTTAAGTTTAGAAGTGCAGACGTGAAGAGCAAAGTGGAGTTGCGGGGCACTGCCCGGTGTGCAGGTAGGATGATGCAGCCCTCGGTGACAAACGTGTCCGAGGAAGAGGAGAGCTCAGGCAGGGGTGAATGACCCGTAAGCATCCTAACTGTTGCCAGCTTGGGTCCGGGGTTAGCTCTCAGGCCATGGCTCCATCACCAGAACTGCATCTTTTAGTAATGTAGTATGTGAGGTTGATGGTGCAAATGCCTACGAGTGCTCCTGGGAATTGGAGCCTGGAAACCTGTGCCGTGCTGCCAGCATGCAGGGCAGAGAGACCCTCCCGGCTGATACTGGGGGGACTGGGCTGAGCAGGGACATGGGGGGGGGGGGGTGGTGGTGAATTTCCTGCTTTATTGGGGTTTTTCCCTCTACGGGTGTATTTGCGTGGAAATCGTGACACTACAGACAGCGGTGGTGGCTGGGAGGACTCGCTGACAAATCTGGTGGGACATGTCCAGGGTTTTGCCATGGTGGCCGATGGCAGAGCCACTGCAGCCTTGATACAGCCCCCTTCGGTGCGATACCCCCATGGCCACGGAGCACCAGTGCCCTTGGGCTGAGCAGAAGACTCAACAGCAGCAAGAGATCCTGCACAAGGGGAAGTTAATATCTAAATGTGATTTTTATCTCTGCTTCCTGGGTTGCAGATAAGGTCTCTCCAGGGCATATAGTATTTGAGACTGTGGTTTCTGGAGCTATAAATGTAACACCACTGTGTTTTCATTAGGTCTGAGGACAAACACATTGACTGAAACCTTATCTCTTACATTACCCTAATGGCTTTAATGATACGAAGTCAGTAGGCTAAAAGAAGCGTACGAAGGGCGACCTAGCAGTGACGATGAGTTTTCTGCAGCTCAGATGCATCGTACCAGATAGCGTAACAACGCACAGCAAAGCAACAAACGTCCGAGTGCCATGTGAACACAAAACACAAGCAAACCTTGCACTTTATTTGCAGATTGGACACTTTCCATCCCAGCACAATTATGTCAGATGTTAATTACTCAAAGCACATATTACACGGAGACTTATCTGTTTCAATGAACTGGTGTTGAACCGCAAGCTCCCCAGGGGCCTGGCTCATCATGCCTCAGAGATAAATATTTTGGGGTTTCTAAGTGGAAACCTGTAGCTTCTCCTCTCGCGGGGCTCTGCATGGGGCAGGGCTCAGGGTCACAAGTACAAGGACACGACGGGTGGCTCCAGTCACACCCCACCACAAGAACAGGGGTTGTCTAAGCCCTGCGGGAGCTCGGAGCCGCCTGGGGACCCTGGGGATCCCCAGCTTTGGCACAGCCTGGACTGCAACACTGATCCCTTGGCAGGTGCTGAGCAAGGTTCATATGATTCTCAGTCATTTCCCTTAGCAGCTACCAGGTCCCCAAAGGACAGAGTGCATTTTTGGGGTACCACTTTTCTGTGTTTCTTGAGAGCAAAGTACAGGGAATTCTTGTTCTACAGGGAACTTAAGAAAACATTAGTTCCAAATCAGAATAAAACTATTTCAAAGGGTTGAAATGTTCTAACATCCACTGGTTCTGGGAGTTGGCTAATCTGGCTAACTTCGCCTGAATGATGTTTTGAAACCAAGATATTAAGAGTATTGTTATAGTAAAGCATACCAAATTAAGAGGATCCTTTCTTTCCTTACTGGGTGTACAACTTACATTAACCCATCTTAAGAAACAGTGGTTTATTTTTAATCACCCATGACTTAAATCTAACCTGACCTCCAATTTGTATTGCTTTGGTCAGAATGAGCCCACCTCCTGTATCAGCAGTTCTCAAGCTGTGGTCCTCTGGTGGTCCTGTGGTGGTTGTGTCACCTTCCCAGAACTGAGGCTTGGCCAGAGATGACATATGGCAGCCTGGGATAAGTTTTGAGGGCTGGAAGTGGTCTATCAGCCCCCTAAAACTGAGGTTGCTATTGTGGGGTACTTCTGAACCAGCGGGAATCGTTTGATGTCAGATGCAACAATGATACAGTCCAGTATGGTACCACGGAGTGTTATGGACCTGTCGGAGGAGCTGAGAGGCAAATCCAGCCAAAGCAAGGAGCAAGAAAGCATAGGTGCATCAAGAAAACACATACCGTCATGGCTTGGGGTTGCCCTTCTTGGTTCTGAGCAGGACTGTGGTTATTCTTTGTAAATACTTATGGTTTGATAAGCATACTGGAAAAAAAAAAAAACACTTTTCTAGAAATATTTAAGGACCTTCCTCCTTCCATTTTAATATTTTTTTCAATGCCTCCTGTTGGTATCTCAGGTATTTCTTCTACGCTCAGCTGTTCTTAGTAAGCGTGCACAGAGCAACGTCACTGGGACTTAGTTAGGAAAAAGCCCTGCTAATTACTCCATCACATTTAGGAAAAAAAACCTGAGAAGTGATAAATTAATCATTAGCTTGAAAAGAAAGAGCCGTGTATATCCCACACATTTCCATATAGGTGGGAAACACTTTTTTCCGTTTGGCTGGATAAACTATTAATAGAGTCGCCCAGCAATTTAAACATGCCCTTCGTTGCACAAACAAAGCCTATTTCTCAGAGATATAAAATACACATAAGAGCAAGGGGATACCAGGGGATTACGCTGCAAGTCTGCCGTGTTGGAGGGAGGTGGCTGCAACAACAAAGAGCAAATTCACGGCCGGGGTCCTGCCCCATATGAGGTCATTTTCTGTTGAAGTTGGGCTCATTAGTCCGGCTGGCTTGTTGATACACCTCGAAGTGCGGGTGACAAGTGTGACTGGGTTTGCTGAATTAGGCCTGCCCACCATGCCCGGCATGCAGAGATTCATCATTGTCTCTCTCTGGGAACAGGACCATTAATTACACAAACTGCCCGAGCTGAATTTTCCAGCCGCGTGTCTCCGCGAGGTCATTTCTGTCCCAGAACCATCAGGTTTTGACAGTGGAGTGTTTAAACAACACGAGAGCAGTTTATTTGGGACAATAAGGGAGAGGGCCGGGTCACAGGACTTCATTAGGTAACTTCCTCCGCATTGGAGGGGGTGGGTTTGGCCCCCAACCAAACCCCCGGCCACGGCTGCCTCTGCAGTCCTGCCCATCACCCTCCTCCTGCCAGAGCAATCCTGGGCTGCGTCTGGCCGTGGGGCTTCACAGTGGGGAGCTCTGGATGAGACGAGCATCACCACGCCACCTTTTCCTCCAGTGTAAAATAGGCCAACCACAAGATCCCTTCCTTTTGATTTATTTTGTTAAGCAAAGTGGGGAAAAGTGTCACATCTTCTCTTGCCACCACGGGAACACTGCTCTGATGAGGAAAGTCGGTTGCTCTTCCCAGCGCTGCCTGCTCCAGCCCAAGAGCGGCTTTTGGGTGGCCACAGACAGTGTTTAATTCAGATAACCCATCCCAGAGGCCACTAAATGCACCATTAGTTTTTCTCAGCTGAGTTTGGGGTTCGAGCAGTGAGGTACCTGGGTCTGGTTTTCAGAAGTCGCTTGAGATATTCAACCCGGTAAATCATTACATGCTCATTGCAGAAATGCTTCACCATGCAGTCATAGCAAGGAGTCACCGAAAAAACTTTTTTGCAATTTTTTTAAAAAGGCAACTATTACTTGAACCCAGCTTTTTTTATTAGTAATTAGAGCTAGACCCCTTGGGCCGCAAGTGCTTATTTATTTATTTATTTATTTACTAAGGCAGCATAATAAAGTAATTACATAGTTAGTAGTAAATTACTCAAAGAAGTGATCCTTGAATCTTAGGACAAGAAGTGGACCTTTGACTTCTCTGAGTGGGAAGGTATGATAAAGCTTCTGATCCAGGCGGTTTCTATCCCAGCTGGGAGATTGGGTCAATGCTGAGGAAGGAACGGACGTGGGGAAAGTCCAGTCGGAAGCAGGTGACAGCATGGCATGGACGAGCAGATGTGGGGATGCAGCTGCGAGGATGCTCTGACTCCTCCAGCTCAGTGGCCTCCAGGTCCCGTGCCGCTGAATCCACCCAGAAGTTTTTCACCTCCTGTTTTGGTTCAGACAGATATAAAAGTCTGTGTGACCCGCAGTGGATTTAGAGGTGCACGTTAGCCAAAATCCAGGTCTTGAGCTCTGGGAGCAGCTGGAGCATGGCGTCTCTGCTTGGGTCAGTCCGCCTATCCCTTTGGTTTGCTGTCCACCGGCAGTGATGGATTACAGCACCCGGCCGTTAACACAGCGTTTTGGAGATGAAATATTAATAGTGTTTTCCACTTGTTGGTCTGGATTTTGTTTCTGCCCCGAGAGCAGGCAGAGCTTCCCATAGCGCCTGGCCTTCCCTTTGAAACCCCTGCTACAACGGGTCCACCAAAGCCAGAGGGAGGATATTTCAAGCCCAGATTTTCCTGCTGCGCTGACAGGGTAGTGTTAGGAAACAACAGGCTGTGGCATATGGGTAGCATTGGGAAAAGGCTACACTTCATTTTACTCTAGCCAGAAAGTTTGTTCACCCAGAAGCCCTTTTGGGGGAGCTACTTATTTTCTAATCTTGTGGTAATAATGAAATGATACGGGAGTCTGGGGATAATGAAGACAAACTGATTGCCTAATGCACTGAGCACAAAAGGAAGCGGAGAAGGGTTTCAGCAATGAGACAAAAAAAGAGTTTATTTTAAATAAAGATTACAAAAATAACCTACTGTCAAAGATGATGTGAAAACCATTAAATAGCAATTTAATGTAATTATAATCACGGGTGAGCTAAGGGCTATCTTACACAATTACAATCAATCTTTCTGTCTGGGTGTGTTATCCTGAGCCCTTACTCCTGACTCCAGCCCCGCGTTCCCCCTGCAGAAATGCTCCGTTTAGAAAGCGGCTCCGTGACTGCCGAAGCCATCGAGACCGAGCGATACCCTTCGAGGGCTGATGGAGAAACCCACTCAGGCTCTGCCTTCCCCAGCTGCGACAGCCCTTTTAACAGCCACCACTGAAGTTAATAACCGAGCGTGGTACCTTACTGCTGCTGATTGCTATAAAGTGATGTCTCGCCGAACGAGTAGCAGATGGCACCATCATGCTTGGCTGTGTTGAAACTTTATGAGCATGGTGGATCCTTATTTACTAGCAGAACTGTACATGCACCCGACACTTAAAAAAGAAGGGCATCAATCAGCCGGACTGCGCCGTGCTCATCCACGCAACGTGCTTCTGCTGCAGAGAAATAAGAAATAACATTTAAGAGAGAAAGGGAGTTCAAAAGTGTTTGCTTCAGCGGGGAAAGCCAGCTGTTGACCTGCAAAAGTGCCACCCAAAAGGGTGCTGGGAGAGCCTTCAGGCTGGGAATCGAAGGACTGTGTGAGTGCCCATAGGTGTTGGCGGGATCCTGCCCACCAAGGCTCATGGTGGCCTTGGCCAGGACCTGGCGTGGTAGGCACCGGTGTGTGGTACCCCGTGTCTTGCTGCAGCGTTTCCAGTCTGAAACAAAGGCTCCTCTGTCAGCGCTGAGCAAAGAACCCAAGAGAAAATAATAAAACTAATCTCAGTAATCTAATTTAGCACTGGTTCGAAGGTTTCTGTAAGCATGGGAAGTTAATCAGAGAGACTAATTAATAGGACTGGGAGCTGCCCTCCATCGCTCAGCAGCAGTTTTGGCAATGCTGGACTGAAACGCCTGTCCTGGGGAGCTGGTGGGACCGTCCCACCCCACCTGGCACAATTCATGGCTCAACAAGGGCATGCTGTTCAGCTCTGGCTGCTGCTAACAGCATTGGGCATGCCGGGAAGAGGTCACGTGCCTCTTGTTCCCACGAAAATCAATGTGAAGGGCCAACCATTTTCTCTTAGAATCATAGAATAGTTTGGGTTGGAAGGGACCTTTAAAGGCTATCTAGTCCAACCCCCCTGCAATGAGCGGGGACATATTCCACTAGATCAACTCTTCTTGCTGATGGGTCTAAATGTGCTGGTCCCGGAGAGGTATACCCCTTCCCCGCAGCACCTGGAAATGCAAAGAGAAGCCAATGCTGGACCAGAAGGGGCAGTTGGATGTTTCTCCATGTCAGTTGGATGTTTATTCATGTCTTGGTTGTTGTCTTCTTGTTTGTCCAGCACAGTTTCAAAGCATTTGCAGCTGTTTTAAGAAGTTTCTGTGCCTACATGGGACACTTGTACCAAGCAGTTGACGAATCCCCCCACCGACCATGTGGGTCGTTAATGACTTGTTCTGGGTTCACTGGCTCCTCAGCAGCATAAAGTTGTTTGGGCACTGTTGTTAAATACAATATGTTCTCCACCACTGAGTCTGCAGTCTCGCAGCAAGGCTTGGAGCATCCCCGGAGCTTACTCCTGGCCCAAAGCATTCCTGCTGGAAAGGGAAGAAGTTAGTAAAGGGACCGGGACCAGCAAAGCAAACCTAGTATGTACCTTCTGTCCGGTGTGATGGGCATGCAGCCATGCTGGTACAGCAGCCGCGCAATCCGTACCAGGCAGTCAGGTCATGTAAACAGTCCCCGTGATGATTTTGTTGTTTATGCTTCAGAGTCACTGAAGGGGAGTAATAGGACAGGAAAATCAATAAGGTTAGGCTGTCATAAAATAGCACTAATGATCCTTAGTTTTAAAAGTCTAGGACATCGTTTACATATGGGCTTTTCAGAGCGTGGCCATCAAATGACTGCTATGAAGGCAACGGCGCACATGATAACCCTGGCCGTGTGCTGGATCTCCCTGAAGGTCCCAGCTTTTATTGAGGGATCACATCATGTTTCTTCCTCTTGGATGAATCATTGACTGCAGGAACCTGGCTGCCCCAAACCAGGTTTGCCAGCCAGGTTTGATTCTGCCAGCTGCAGAATCAGGTTTTAGCTGGCTTACCCATCTCACCGGAGCATGGTAAGAGCATTGCAAGGTGCCAGCACAGCAGCACCGCGCTCGCTGTGGGAGCGTCCCTAGGGATTTTAGGTCAATGTGAGTGATGCAAATGTCTCTGTCTCAGTTTCCCACCCCCAAGTGGGGCCTGGGAGTATCTGAGTTGCTGCAAGTAAATGACAAGGAGTAAAATACTTTGACAAGACCCAACAATGGGTCTATGGGAAGCACGAAGGCTTCTGCTCAAGTAGCTCTGAGCAGCTTCTCCTGCCTCCTCCCAAGCTGAGGAACCCTTCCCAGCCCTCCATGCTGGTAGTTTCCAGGTCGAGCCTAACCACAGTGTTGTCTGGATCGCAAGAAAAGCCCCTTAAAAAAGAAAAGTGAGGAAATGGCAGCCAGGACCAAGGGGGAGATGCCCAGAACTGCTGTCAGCAGCGTCAGGGAGCTCATTTCATCTCCAGGCAAAGGGGGGCTGGGGATTAGCTTTGCGTAAAAGATTGTTCTGAGGGGGGAAAATTTACTAATTAATTTGATTTTCGTTTGGAAAAGGGGCGGTGATTTGAGAGCTGTAATTGCCTGATTATTGCCAGCACATAAATTTCTCCTAGAAATGTGTGTGCACTTTATCCTAATCATATTCAACTTTAGGCAATGAAAATACTTCTTGCTATTTGTTTTGGCTTCTCTTGCTGTTACAGCGTCTGCAAAAATATGTCATGCATGAAATGCTCCCCTATAGTTTGACAAGTTATTCCTTATGCTCGCTAATTTTTCATTAAGAAAAATGACAGAAACACCAGATACCCAGTAAGGTCTCCATAATAGCTGTGCATCAAGATTAAAGACTGAGAAGTGTGGGTCTGCTGGAATTGCTTCATCTCCATTACTTTAATGCATTTGTTAAAAAGAAAGTCTCCCGACCCGTTCCTGCACTTCTCGGCTACGACAGCTGGAATTTTGCCTCTGTAAAATATGCACGATAGGTTGTAATGTATAGTTTGTACAAGGCAAATCTGCTGGCAAGCCTGAGCTATTACACGCGTGTTCGGCCAAAAACTGCCTCTAGCTGGCTCTGGGTGCTGCTGGTGGTTGAAGGGGGGCAATTAGTGTTATTATAGCAGAAAGTAGAGGTTCCAACCAAAACAAAGGGGTTGGTGGAGTAGGCAGTCTAGAAGAAGTGAGTACAGACGGTCTCTGCCCCAGCTCCAAAGAACTCATGGGAGGGACATGCCCTGGGTGCAAGGGACCACAGGGTACCTGGGCAGGTTGCTTGGGGATGCGGAGCGGAGCGTTAGTCATGGTCCATGCCGATGCCTTAAGGAAGAGCAGGAGTGATGCTCTGGAGGTTAAATTCAAGGCTGAAGCCTCCACAGATACATTCGCTAAATTCCTGTGAGACCTGGGGAGGCCTGAGATGGGCAGAGGCCCCAGTGCGTTCATGAGATGACGGGGGTGAGAGGGAGGATTTAGGGATGCAAGGACCCCAGGAGCTGAGGCTGGAGAAACCGCTGCGAGAAAGGAGGTCAGATGCTTTGAGTGCAATAAATGGTGCTTTATAAATGAGCAGTATTATAACCTGCTGGAAAAATGGCATCGAGTGATGGCCATGTGGAGTTTGGTGCGGTGGTGGCAGAGAGCGAGGCAGGTCCGTCCCCAACCCGGGGTGCCTCTGCAGAAAGGGAATGCGCAGGAATGAGGTAACTGGTATTTTAGGGGATTTTTAAGGCTGTGTCATACATCTGCCTTCATATCCCTACCACCCTCTGCCTTGTATTGCCAGCTTCCTAAAGCACAGGGAAATCTTTTATAAAACGCATTAACTGGGACGTTAGAACTGAAGTGTGCAGCTTAACTGAGCAGTGTCTGATAGACGGCTTGAAGCTCCTGCAACAAAGCAGCAATAGGTGAGAAAATTGGTATTTAGGTACCCGAAGTAACAATTTCCCCACACAGATCAGCCTATGCCTTAAAGCATGGAGCAAACTGGGAGATGCGGCTGCGGAGAGCCCGTGTACCGGCTTCCCGGGCTGCTTGTGAGAAAGGGGGTGAGGTTTTGCGCAGAGTCATTTACATGGTAATTAATAGCGTCTGTGCATGTGGAGGAGCGAGGGCGGGTGTCTCCCCGGGGAGCTGCCTCGTCCCAGCGTGCTCGCGGGGAGCCCTCGCCCCCGAGAGCGGGGAAGGAAGCGGAGCCCCCGAATAGCTTCATTTCCTCAAGGACTTTCCCAAACAGATGGGATAAAATTGCTATAAAAAAAGGAATCCCAAGACAGGAAAATATAATGAGCTATGGGCAAGAGGAAAAATAAATGCTGAGGGGTATTTATGCAGCATGGGGAGTAGATAGATCAAATCAGAAATTCCAATTAAGTCCATAATTTATTTCAACGGAAATAATAAAATTAGAGATGGGCCCAAGTGGCGAAATTCAGATTGGGATCCCGATCCAAACAGCGTGTTTGGGCTAGGTCCATGTCTAGCAATCTCCATCCTGTCATAACGGACAGCACAGACCTGCACCCGGTGGCAGGCCCTCCAAAAGTTATGGTGGAACCTGGTTAGAGAAAGTAGCAGGCGTGCAAAGGGCATCATAAATGGTAGATATTGTGAGACAGGATCATTTTTTTAAAATATATAAATATCCCTCAGCATAAAATTTGCAAGAGGAAAGGAGACATGATGCCAAGACAAACGATATGCATTGAATAGAAGGAGAAGGGTTGGTTTCCTAATGCATTGATGAGAAAGAGAGGTATTTCTTGGGCCCAACAGCCATTGCAGTCACTGCTGAAAAGTCCTGCTGGCAAAACTGAAAAATCCCCTTGGCCTTTCTCTTCTTTCATCTAGCAAACTGGACTGATGTCCCAGCAAAAGCGGGTGTGCATCCTTGCTAGGAAACCAAGGCAAACTCCAAAGAGAGTTTGGGATGGACAGAGAAATGTATTAGGGGTTTTTTTCCTGTGTGTCCAGGGGCCTGCAGCCACAGGTTTGTAATGGGAAGATGCAATTGTAAAGCTGCGACCAAGGAGCTGCCCTGCTTGCTCCAGAATTGCCCTTCATGGCATCGGAATCACTGGGACTGGTGCAAACACAAACATTTCCCCAAGCTCGAAGAGGGGAAGGGGCTGGACAAATTTTTTGACCCGCCTAACAGCAAGTGACAGAATCTCTTGAAACACAAAGGGGTGATGAAGACGGATCAGTGTCTTCAGCTTTCATGTTCCAGCAGCCCAAGGTGAGCCCGAGGAGGACACAGCAGTAATCAATCATCTGCAAAGTGCGTGAACTGGAGCTCCCTCTGCCTTGAGACCCCATCAAGAAATAGCACATAACACCCTGCCCAAACGGCCCTGATTAAGCAAGTGGGAATTAGCACTGGGGAATGGCCAGGACAAAGAATGAGCAGTTCCCCTTTCACATGGTTTGGCTCATGATGTGAGGAATGAAAAGGCTGGTAAAAGCCACTGCAGATTTATAAAAGGATGAGAGCGCAGCATTTTTAATCTTATTTCAGCAACACTCCATGTTGCAAGTGGTTCCTTATTATAAAAAAAATTCTCAGTGCTTGACCTGAAATTACTCTGGGTTTGGTGCATGGCTCAGCTCTGTCACTGTTGTGGGTAGCGTCCTGGGAGGGTCTGGGCAGTGGCTGCGGTGGCACGCAGCCTGTCCCAGCACCCTGCACGTGGGGTCGTGACTGGGACGTCCCCGCTACCTTTGAGTTAACACTCATACGGGTACTGCTGACATGGGAGTTTTGAGGAATTACAAGGGAAAAGCCTCATTTTTTTCTGTAAAAGAGTGACCCGAATGAGTGTCATTTGGTGACTGTCTGTGCAGCTTGCATTAAAAATAATAATAATAATAATAATAGGTAGCAAGGAATGCGTCCGTATGATTTCTTTCTGCCTGGGTCGCTCCCCAAGCATCCCTCCTTGGGTGTGTGTTATGATGCCGTCTGAGGTCCTCATCCCATGAGCATGATTCCTGCGTGTTGAGCAGATGGAGTAGAGGGATCCCACCGCTGCAGATGCAACCAGGGTCACCGAAGCATCAACAGTAGCAACCGAAGCTCTTCGGCAGGCCAGGAGGTTAACCCCGCGCAGCCGCCCCTGCCCGCGCTGCCGCGCCAGCTGCTGGGCTTTTGTTTCAAAGCCTCGCACCTCCGTGGGAGACCGGTGTTAGCATTTCGTTTTAGCCTTCCAAGTGCTATATGTCCACAGCACTTGTGAGTCATGTTTTCCACCCCCTATTATTTAACACAGCGCTTTCAGCCAACATATTTTATGGACCGAAATCGTTGTGATTAGAAATGTATGTTTTCAATAATGACAATGTACTTTCCTTCCCTCCACCCCATTCAAACCCTCAATTGTAAATTGAAAAATGGAGAAAAAAAAAGGAGAAAAGTATTTTAAACATGTAGATCAAAATTACACACCAGCTTAAATGTGTCACTTTTTGGCACAGACATCTCATTTCTCAGCCAAGACTTGCAACTAAGATTTCTGCTCCTCTATTTTATTGATTTCTTTTTTTCTTTCCAAGAGCACAGTCAGTTAACAAAAAAAAAAAATTAACCCCTAAGCAACTGCTCCATCTGCTTCCTTGGGGCGTGGGTTTTGTGCTAATCCACAGTGTTTTCCAATACCATGGTGGCTCATGTGAAGTTTCTCAGCTGCTCCGAATTGTCTCAGGTCCTTCACCTTTGGCTGAGACCAGCTGATGGCTCCACCTGAGGTGTCCCTCAGCAGTCATGAGTTTTTCCAGGTGCAAATATGGGTTTCTTAAATAGAAAGCTCTGAATCCTCTGTAAATAGAGGCTAATTTATATCCTAGCATCTCATTTCAAAGGACCTCTGAGTTTCTCAGATGTTGTAGCCTTTAATGCACTGTGTAATTAAAAGAGGGATCATAGCTGCAAACATGAATGGCTCATTTGCAGCTGGAAAAAAAAAAAAAGAGAATATGAAAAGCTTGTTGGCTGCACCTGCGCTGTGTTTGTGCAAGACTTGTAACGGGAAGATCCCGTCAGGCAAAGTGGGTTGAGATGTTGAGGTTGGAAATGGAGTATATTCAATGACATGCTGCACAGAGAACATTTTGTCTCCTGGCCCATGCAGTAGAAAACACAACCCTATTGTGCAGTTTACGGTTTCTCCAGGCTTCTCTGCTGTATTTTGAACTCTGTGGCCTCGGGTAATAAATACATGTACACACACACCCACATTCGTCGTTATCCCAGACTAGGAATTAACCAAAACAGAGAAAGTGTGTCCTTGGTTGAGTTCAGTTACCAAAGCTGCACTGGCGCAGCCAGGTTAAACCTGAGCAAGGGCTTTGAGCAGCAGAAATAAAGGGGACAGTGTGTGGCCTCGGGGCTTTGCGTCTCTGGGTGGCTGCAGGGCATGGTTTGGGGATGTCTGGGAGGACGGGGTTTGTCCCCTGCACCTGCCTGATGCCAGCAGCAGCAGAGCTTAGCTGCCCTTTCACAGCGCACCTGGAGAGGAGCATCACAGCGGTCCTCACCCTGCAAAGCAGCAAGCAAATCTCCGCTTCCCCATCCCGGCGGTGACAGCTGCACACACTTCCCAGGCTGATGCTATGTGACAGGTCTGATGTGAGCAAGGGTTTTCATTTACACTATGTAGCAGTTAGCAACAGATGGAACCATAAGATCAATATATAGTCCAAATAATTAAGAATCGTGTTTTTAATTGTGCCTTTTCAACAAGCATTTCAAATGCTTCTTCTTAAATCAGCCGTGCGGTTGTTGATATAGGGAACAGTTGCAATACATTTCTTTTTGAGAGACGCATTGAAACTGCGAAGAGACTGATCCAAACAAGACAAGTGAGTGCCTTGTGTTTGTGAAAGATTTTTGGCAGCTCCGGGGGGGGTCCCTGCAAACCATCGCTGTGTGGATGGGTTGTGATACCCAAGAGATTAACCTGACAGGTAAAGTGAAGCACAATTGATTTTATCCTTTCGAAGGCTTTGGGCTTTATCCTTCCAAATGCTATGCTTTCAGATGAACCAAACTGTTTTAAACTCTCACAGCTCCCGTGTGAGTCCAATGTTGTGGTATTTGGGTAAACTGAGGCACAGAGGTCCTATGGGCCAGGCTATCTGGGGAGGAGCAGGAGTACTGAGCTCTCCTTGCTTCTTTTTCCTTTGCTCAAGCGTTTGACCCAGTAGGACTAAAATCCTTCCCAAAAGCAATGTTATCTAGCAGTGTCACAGCAGAGTATGATCCAAGCAGCCTGTTTTTAAACTCGGATGAACTGGATGTTCCCTAACATCAGCGTTCTCGCTTGAAAAGCTGAAATGAAAGATTTTGCATCCTTTGGAAAAATAATCCTATTTGGCTATTCTTTTAGGCATTTAACCAAAGTAACTGGCTGAAAACCAAACGTCATAAACCAATGGCTTGGAAGCTGTCCTGTCACCTGCTGCCCTTCCCCAAGCACACAGCAGGATGCTCAGCTAGGCACCGTCCTCGCCTGTCTCTGGGAAGGGGCTGTGCCCACCCAGCCGCAAGCAGCCCAGTGCCAGTGCTTGCGTGGGTGGTGGGAAAGATGCTTTATTGGGGAAGGCTGGGAAAACGTTCCCCCCTGGCCGTGGGACCACTGGCCCCCAGCAGCCTTCTGCATGGTGCCGCACCGATGCTGCACGTGTGCACTAAAGGCTTTGATTTGGGGAGCTGTACCCCAGCTTCCCACCAGCACGGGATGGACCTTGGGGCTCTCCTGAGATTAGCTGGGCACGGGCATGATGGTCCGCAGAGCCTGGGGCACTGCAGGACATGCTGCAGCTCTGGGCTGCCTTGGCAAACGCAGGGGGAGATGAAGCCGTGCCCCCCAACATTGTGTATTTTTGACTGTATTGTAGAAGGCTATTTGGTATTTTGCTTGTTCTATGGGGTTTTGGCTCCATAGCAAGGTGCTTTTAGGTTGTTTCCATTCACTAATGTCGTTTTGGGAGCTCATTTGTTTATCCTCTGGTTGGAACAGAAGATAAAGCCACATCCAGATATGGCCAAGTGCCAGGAGGAGCCTACACAGGTGAAGCGCCAGGATTTGCCGCTGGCCTCATGGGTCCGATCCCCCGAGAACCTCGGCCGTCCCATCTGAACAGGCTCAGCCCCGGGTTCAGCCCTGCCCCACAGTATGGGTGCTCACAGATTTGGGGGACGGTGCCACGGCAGCAGGCAATAAGGGGGGAATCAAGGGAAGCATCCAAGCTCCACAATCCCCAGCATCTACCGGCGCGAGTCGGACCACGAACGCTTCCTGCGCATGGTTACTCCCCAGCTTAATTTATATTAAATACGGCCACATCATTCAAACAATCTCCACGCTCTTCTGTTTGTGCAGGTAATGATGATATAGACTCATTTATGCAAGATTATCCTTTTATCACATTTCCAGACTCATTTATGAGGCTCATGTTTTCCCCCCAAGGGCATCATCAAGTGAGTTAAGTTGTACTATTTGCCTCCTGCAGTGAACTGGCAGGAGCCTACTTCATTGACTGATGAGGGCTGCTGCCTTCGCCAAATAGGGTCTGTGTGATGGATATTTTACTTGTGAATATTATAGCTGGAAATTAGCATGTTTATTGAGGTAGAATGCGTTTGTTTACATTCTGCTACCCATGGTATTACCTTTTATGACCTGAGTTATTTAGCTGAAGATAAGCATAAGTGCTCCCCATCTGGGGGAGGGGAGAGAGGAAATAAAAAAAAAAAAAAAATTAATGAACTACTAGATATCAAATTATGCCGTAAGTAAGTGACAGCGATGCCTCTCTGGGAGCTGCCCCGATCCCCTCACCTGGGCTGGACCGGCTCAAGCACAGAGGGGTGGGAGGGAGGGAGGGACTTGGCTCAGTTTTACCTACAGTTTTACCTATTTTTGCCTATCAAGAAAGAGGCTTTCCAGGGAGGAAAGCATCCCATCTCACTTGAAGCATCCAACAGCAATTGGATGCCCCGTAGTGGGGATGGTGGAAGAGCTCGGGGTCTCAGCCCACCCTGCAGAGCAGCCCCTCCAGTCCTCCCCTTTCCAGGTTCATTCACCATCCCATTGCCTTGGCTACACGGTGAGAGCCAGGGCACAGCCAGGCTAAAGGATTAGGAGAAGACCAATTAATTTTATATTCCTAAGGCAGCAGCAGCTAAATGAACCATTCCCAATTGTTAAAAGGTGAAAAAAAAATTAAACCTCAGGTTGCAAAGCCACCTGGCATGGTTTTCAGCATTACAGGAGTGTGCACAGCACAGCGCAGTGGGTTCCTGCCATGCCTTGAGCCATGGGCAGGTAGATGCTGTCTTTCCCCATTTGTTTCTATTTTTCATTTTCTCACGGATGCCATCCATCCTTTTTGGTATCGTCTTCCTCTGCAAGGTCTGGCCAGCACACGGGCTCTGACTCCCGTTTCCTCCATGACACGTGGTTGCTCCTCCATGGTGACGATGACAATTCATTGATGAGTGACAAGCTCCCATGGGATGCTTGGGGCTGGAGGGAGCCTGACCAGCACGTTTCAGAAGGGTCATGCTTTCTTCAACCAAGGAAAGCTCTGGCCTATGAGATAATACATAAAGTGACCCTGATTGTGTGAAATTTTCCTAAAAAAGTCATTCCTTGCCTACTTAAAATGATGATGATACATTCATTATGTGAATTACCTGGATACAGAGCTGACTGCCATCTGATGCAACCCAGCCCAGCAGTCAGTAGGGTCTGGAAGAGTGCATTCCCAAACCCTACAAAATGGATGTTGTGAAATGTACTTAAATCTGTACATCAGATCCTTGGGAAGACAGGCATGTTCTCTCCATATCCAGAAATGCCTGCCTGGAGTAGGGAATTTGCATGGGCAAACAGGGAACTGGGTGTGGGACTGGGCACCCTGCTCCTGGGCAGGAGGTGTTTGTGGAATTCCAGACGAAGCCTGTCCTGCAGCCTGCGTCAAGATTTAATTTCATTTTAAAAGGTGCCTGCCAAGTTCTCTTTTACTTGGTGCACGTCTGCAGACAAAAACGTGTTTTATATCAAGTCAAAGAAATGCTCTTTTTCACTTTCAGCAAAATTTGGCTCTAATTTTTATGGTCTTTAAATGTATATTATCACATGTGAGCAAAAGAGGAGGGAATTAGTGTCATGTCAGCTAGAGAGCAAAGAAGAGGCTTCAATGATGGGCAGGGTCGGTGCCAAAGCTCCCGCTGCGCTGGCTCACAAGCTGCGTCAGACGAACGGGGACCAGGAACTCCTCCTGCTCCCCCAGCGTCCCACGAGCCTTTCCCTGCTCTGCCCTGGTCTGTGCGTTGGGACTGAACTCATACCCCCTTCCCATCTCTGGTCATCAGCGTGCACGGACCCCTGTGTATCCGTGACGCAGTGGCTTCAGAGGACTTGCAGCTGGCACCGGCAATGCTGCCGCTTTATCTGCAAGAAGTGACACCTTCGGAGAGCAGCGATAGCTTTACCCCATCAGTATCTGCCTATCTTGCTTTGCTTACCATGTTAATTTGTTGCTGCGTGACTCTCCAGGGTGAAATGGAGACAAATATGACTTCACTGTTACAATAACTAGTAATAAAAATTATGATTGCCAATATCTGGGAGGCACGCACTTGTGAATCGTAAGATGAAGTGAATTAACAGCTTGAAAAATTGTTGGCCCTGGTAGAAAGCAAAGCTGTAAATGTTGGGATTATTTCCCCTGCGACTCTGCTGTCAGCAGGGGATGGTGCAAGCGGGGATGTTCTCCAGCCCCCACAAGAAATCATTTCCCCTTTCCCTCGGCTGTGTAAAGCCCTTCATCATGGGCGTCCGTGGGGCTTGGTTGGAGTGTTTAATGTCTGGCAAATGTGGACACGTTATGCACAGACGTCTGTGGGTGTGTAAATCTGCTTTCACAGGTCAGGTTTGGGAGCATCCCTGGGGCACACACGCGTGACAGCAGCCGTGATGGTTTTGTACCCATGAAGTCATTTCTTCCCGACTTCTTCCCCAACCATTTGGCCAAAACCTGATGATTTATCCTGCTTCTGTGCCTCTTCTTGCTCTCCAAAAGAGCTCTTGATGCTCTCATTATCCGCATTGACTTCCTCTCCTCATCCTGCTTTTAGCCTTAAAGATATCATGCTGTAATAAATTCTTGGGGCTAATTGTGCATTATGTAGCAAATATTCAAAGCGAACAGTTTGCCCAATGGGCTAAAATACATTTGCATGAAGTGTTCATTGAGCAATTATGAATAACCTACAAGTTTTTAAAACAGCCTTTTTGTGGATAATTTGAATGTTTGCTGCAAAGTGCAGCATTTGCTGAATTAATGAGTCATTACAGATATTTCACTGAGCTCTGGTGGCACTGCCTGCTGCTGCATGAAGGGTTTTTTTTCTTCCATTGCACCTGTACCATTTCGACGACATGCAATGCTTAATTTCTGCAAATTACTCCTACTAGAGCAATATGAAATACAACTAACTTGGGGGAAGGAGAGGTATACTTTAATTAAATCATCTTGCAATTAGTCCTTGAGTGATGAGGTAAGGTGTTTTATCTCTGTGCAAGTGGTACCAAACCACCGAGGAGATGCACAGGGAGGGAATTCTGGAATTGGACATCATAATCAGATGAGTTGTTCAACAATTTGAGATTTCTTAAAAGCAGCCAGCCAGCTATTTGGGGGTTACTTTTGCTGATTGCTTGGGACCATCCATATTTAGATAGCATTAGAAAACCTGATTCAATTAAAATCAGGGTTTTTTGGAAGTGCATTTGGGCCCTAAGGACTGTGGCAAAATACACAGACAAATTAAAATATGCCATCAATCAGATATTTTGTGATGAGGAGGATGCACAACATTGCGTCCCCTGTGTATAGATACTGGATTTGGTCTTTTGAGACCTCTTTCTCAGCTGTGGAACTCTGGCTCTGCTCCTCTGCTCTCCGCTGCACTTTTGGAGAGCGTTACTCGGGGAGCGCAGAGTGAGAGACTATTAGCCATTCGCACCAAATGTGGGTGTGATGGTCCCATTTGTCCCTTCCCTGGTGACACTTGCACCCTCAGAAGTCGAGATACAGGCACCTTCCGAAATATCTCCAAGGCGGGAGAGAGATTTTACCATTCATTTCCCTTTGGATTCTTTGCTGGAGAAGGAGATGAACGGCTGAATGCTTCTGAATATATAACTCCCTCAGGAGCATTTAGCATGGTGTAAAGTTTTCTTAATGATTTATTGTCCCTAGTGTTTTAGACAGACAAAATATGTTTGCAGTCTGTCCTGCCTGACACTGAAAACCTGGGCTGGCGTATTGAGCCCTCCAAAAGAGAAGAACGTCTTGTTTGAAGACATCTAAGAGCCTCTCGGGAAGCAAACATGAACTCCTCTCTGTCTCTGGTCTAAGTGCACATCACAGTTTGTGCAACCCAGGACCAAGCCCCATATGCTCCTGTAGCACAGCAGAGTCATTATTTATATTTGAGCCCAAGAGACGTCTTGTATGCAAGCACTGCACCAACCTCCGTTATCTGAGCATCGGACCGGGTTCAGTTGAGGTCCAAGAAGTCCGTTTCATTGACTCTGGCAATTGCTCGGTCAGGCTTTTAATGCAGACGGGGTCATTCTTCTGCTGTCAGGTCGTGCTCAGGGAAACTTGGTTTCAAGGAGGGGAGGAGGCAGAGGCACTGGGGAGATCCTGTCCCAAATTGAAGAGCAAGTGTTAAAGAAGGGCAGGTGCAGGATAAACCCACCCTTCAGACCGCTATTGTCCAGCTTAAAAAAAAATAAATTAAGTAAAAAAAAAAAACCCTAAGTGCAGTTTAGTAGCAGGATTTGGAATAAAATCATCAAAAGCAAGGAAATTCAAAGTGGCAGCAGCAATTTCTCCCTCTCCTCAGGTCCAACAGACCTGAGTATTACAAGAACCAGTGGGATGCAGTCCAGGGACCTGCGCAGGGGTAGTTTCATGCAAAATGTCATTTCTTTGAAGTTTAGAAAACTGCATATATAGTAATATAACATCAGGGTCATCTCCCCTGTGAAGCTAATCAGAAGCGTGTTCATAAGTACATATATACGTACAATGGAGACAACAATAAGCAAAGAGCCCGGCTTGAATTTAGATTTTTGGCTTGTGTTAGGTTGCATAACAGCCTCAATGTTACTTAAATGTAGGTGTTTTGTGTGTGGGTGCACGCACGTATGTGTATGTGTGCATTAATAGCAATTTGTGACAAATGCCTTCGGGGCCCACACATTCAATAAGAAAAAAGGAGTTTTTATGGGAGATAACATAACTGTTTGCAATTTGGCTATTCATTGTATCTTTGGCATTTTATGTACTGCATTAGCTGAGGCAATTTCATGCATATGGATATAATGCATTAAGTAGAAGCATTTAAATATAGTGAAACTAATTTTATGATGATTAGTTGAAGGAAAACACTGCATTCGTATCATCTATATAGGAGCCAATTTGCATGAAAATGCCCAAAGTTGCTATGCCAACATTTTCTGTGTTGTCGGTCGGGGTCGTCTCTGTGTCAAGACTTTGTATTAAAAATCGGTCTCCAGTGCCCGTGTCTTTTAATTCATTGCAAGCTGTAGGCCATTTGCTCACAAAGCGCTTGCAGTAAAACAAATGAATAGCTAAAATACTCATTTGCATGATTCCCATTTGAAAACGATTCCCCTGAAATTAAGGAAGCGTGTTACTCGGTTGTGAAGATGGATGGGCAGATGAGCCATGCAATTAATATTTTTCGGCATTCTCTTTTAAAGCCCTCCTAAGACTAAAAGCAACACATGCTGCCTTCCAGACAAATTGGGTCCCGCAACAGTTCCAGGGCTGCCATGGCAGCAGCTTGTTCCCACTCTCTCCCCTTTATTGTCTCACTTACATTATGCAGTAATTAAAACTATTTACCATTCCTACTTATCTGCCATCTGCTGCCATTGAAGTTTCCTCTTCTTTATAAAGCCATCTTAAGCAGCAACAAGAAAAGGAACAGATTCAAGGACAAGCGTGTGTGGGGGGGGGAAATTCTCCTGCTTTTTATTAATAGGTAGCAGACCAGGACGAGGGTTGAGTATTATAAACGACTGGGTACTTGTGTGTAGTGTGTCGTTTACATCCTGGCCACTGTGATAAGAGCTTTTTCTGGAGCAAACGTGGGCACATGGTAGAGGGAAACAGATACAGCAGATGTATGTGGTGCTATAGGCGCAGCGGTGGGATGCTCCTCTATTTACACCGGGGTAAGCGGGAAGAAGGATTGTGCTGATGGTTTCATTCACTCCACAGTCAAGTCAGGGGGAGTGAATGAAAGATTTTGATTTGAATGGATGCTGGCTTCGAAGCAGAGATGATTTTTAACAGATCCTTGAATGGGACCTCGTCTCGTGCTGGATGAAACCCTGTAGGATGCACTAATTGCAGTCAGGCCTGGACGTTAGGCAGCAGCAGCACTTGCTGTCAATACGTCAGAGAAACGGGGATTAAAATACCCAGACATCTCCAGGCGAACAACGGTGCTTGCAGGTCTTACTATGGAAAATACGGTTAGTGCTCGTGGCCTGACGAGTGCTTAAATCATCCTCGGTGCTGGCGGGACGGGAAGCAATGACAGCCAGGTAAACGGAGCCTGCGGGAGACTCCGGAGAGCCCGGCCCCGAAGGCAGATTTAGGGAGGGTAAGACGTACCCCAGCAGGGCTGTTATACAGTCAAATGGGCCAATAAAACAGCTCCCAGTGTGCTGTCGGTAATAAAAAGTGAAGAAGCCGGCAATTACTGTCGCCCTCATCGCATAACTCATGCTCCATATTATTTACAGTGACTCTAAAATTTAAAAAATCCAGTTAGCTTAATTGCCTTTCCTCCTGCATGGATGTCAGCAAGAGAGGGCGGCGCGAGCCGACTGCTCCGGCTGCGAAACCCACGGACGGCTCCCGGGGACCGGCTCGCCTGGCACTGGGTCTGGATGGGGTGGTCGATAGCAATCCACAGAAACATCTGACTTTGCTGGGTAACTGCTAAAAAGCAGTTTTGGTAGTATATTCTCCTTTATTAAACCTCTGGTAGTCTGAGTTACTGCTGCATAAACCCAGCCATGGCACGGAGGACTCTGGCTGAGTTGGTTTTCTTCTTAGAAAGCCATGGCAGTTTCATTAGTTTTCCATCTTTCGACTACAATTGATTTTCTCAGTATTATTTTTTTTTCTCTTTTTACAAACACTCAGTTCTGTATTTCAACTATTTTCCGTGAGAGTCTGTGTTTTTGCCACCATCTCCTGGCCTGAGTAAAAAGTCAAGGAAAAGAAAGATGAGAAAATGTTTAGTTCTGGGTTTCGGTGGGTTTTTTTAAACCCCGAGTGTTAAACATCGGTGATACTGGTGTAAAGCATCATCCAAAAAACTCTGGCAGAAATATTCCCAAATCTATAAAAATATGCAACATGGAGAAAATTAGATGTTCGTATTACAAACAATGCTGGCGAAGAGCTGGCCGTTCACTGGGGTGGCTTATTCAGTTTTACAGATATTTCATTCTCCCCACATCTGGAAGGATTTAACAGTTAGGTGAGAAACAGCATCCAGTTTTTCAGCACTTGGTGCGATTTCTCAAATACAGTGGAAAGCCTCATGTTCAAAACGACAGTCATTTTCCAATCCATTAAATTCCTTTGTTAACGTGCAAATACTTTTCATTCCTTCCGAAGTACAGTAGAGCAGGCATTGTTGCACCAAATTATTTACAGACACACAGCTGAAACCTAAAAACACAGGGCTCTTTCTAGTCTTTTTTTGGTAACCGTAGCAGGCTTCTCCCCAGATCAAACGCCCCTCAAACTCAGGGAGATTGGAGCATCCCACATGCATCCGAGTCCATCCCAGCAGGACGGGACCACCCCGCTCTCCCCATCGTGTTGTTTCTGCATAGTGCAGAAACCTCATCCAGATACGGCTGGTATCAGTAGGAGGCAATGTGGCCCCCGAGCAGCATAATTAGCTTTTTGCTTGGTGCTGGGCTCCTCCTTGCAACCTCCGAGCAGCTGTGGTGTAGTTGGGTTCTTAAGAGGTGCCCAGCCATTGTCGCCCCTTGAATGAAGCATCTCCTTCAGCACCAGAAAACTATCAAATATTCCCTTCATCCAAAGCCAAAAACCTGCCTGAATCTTCTTTATGCCATACAGCATTCCCATCCCTTTTAGTAAATGATTTTGCATCACAACCCCGCAAAAAAATTACCATACACATCCCATTTAAAGCAAGGGGGAAAAAAAAATGTAAAAGGAAATATTTTAGGTAGGAGTTGAACAGCAAATGCTTTTTGGTCTCTGTGGGGAGTAATGATCCACAACAAGGACACAATTCTATATGCATGTAATATTATCACGTGCTTCAAAAAGCTTTTAAATCACATAAATGCAGTTATGGACCATTGTACAAAATAAACATTCCACTTGTGCGTAGGCTGTTTTTAGTTCTTTGATCTAAAGTGATGCTTGCAGATTTTATTGCTTTGTAAATTAAAGCGGCTTTGATTTGATTGAACTAAATTAATAAGACTTCTGCCTTGTTGCAAGATAACGGCTACAGTGTATTTTCGCTGCGCTGCACATAAGAAAACTGCAGTCTGTAACAATTCCACTGAAGCTTCATGGAGGATTTCAATACCTGTTTTAATTAAAACAAAAGCCTATGTAGCACTAATGCGTTCCTTAAAGAGCAAAAACTTAAAGTGGCTTTTTAAATCTATTTTAATATGTCTTAAGGACTAGAAGATAAATGGCAGGAGAAGTGGGCTCTGACAAGGTATTTTTTCTCTGCCTTTTGAATTTTCTTCTTGCACGTCCAAGGCGTGTCTTGAATATTCTTCTTGCATGTCCAATGCACGTCTCCTTTTAAATGATAAGTCGTCACGTGGAAAAGCGAGCAGTTTTCAGGTGTCCTCTCAGGCGCTGACCAATGGCAGAGCTTTCAACCCAGCCTCAAGGACCACAGAAATCACCCACGTCCGTGGGCAGAGCCGGTGATGTGCTCATCCCCACCCAGCCCAGGGGCAGCCCACGACCACCCCAGCAGGGAGCCATCGTCAGGTCGGCTCCGACCGCCCCGGCAAGGTCCTCAGCCCACGTTGGCCAACGAGCAATTACGCTTTTCTAGCAAATACCTCATCTGTGGGTCTTTTTAGCTACGGGACTCTGAGGGTGTCTGTGCATTGCTAGAAAAAGAGGGAGCTCCATCGGAACTCACAGCGCAGTAACCATCATTTAGATACCCTGAAGAGACTCGCAGTAGCTCACAGCAAGGCCCATGACATGGGCAATCGTGGGCTGGGGCTGTTTTAAACCTGCTGATGATTTTAAGCAAGCTGCTTGCTGCCTTTCGGTCTCATTGGCTTTTTTTCCCCTCGTGCGAACTCGGGAAGTTTGAAACCAGCAATGTTTTGTGCTTAATTCCATTTACCAAAATCCTTAAACAAAAGCAGCTCTTTGAAATCTGTAACAATAAAAAAAAGCAAGTGCCAAAAAAATGGAGCTGCCTCATGCTGTCAGCAGGGGCACCACGGGAGGAGCAGGGAACGGCTTCCAACAGAGAAACACGGGGGGCACGGGGGCTGTGCCCTGCCACCCACACCTCGCCGGGGGTGGCCAGGGCGTTCCCGCGGCCGGTGGGTCCCAGGACATGTCCGCAGCTGGGGGACCTTGAGCTACAGCTCTCCCTGCATGTCTCCAGAACGGAAACAGCTAGGGGAAGCGTGGGAGCAAGGTCTCCCTCAAAACCTCCACGCTCGCGTCCCTCCGGTCTCTGGTTCAATGCTGCTGCGCAAAGCGGAGCCCTGGTGCGGTGCTGAAGCTACACCGGTGTTTCTGTCCTGGCCGAGGGGGGATCTGGGTGATGCAGGACAGCAGCCCTTGTTTGCATCCACTGCTTGTCTTGCAGTTTTCTCCTTCAAATAGAAAAAAAAAAAAAAATCTTTTGAATGCAGGCACTGGAGTCGAGAGATCAGCAAATACGTCAAAGGGACGGTGTTTGCTCATTGACTGCCGCGTGCTTGTGGGCTCTGTCCGTTTTGTCCCAGAAGCTCAGATCCATATGCTTCTCCCTCCTTCACCATGACGGTGGATCCACCCCATACAATAGTGCCGGGAGGTTTTGGGATGCTTCCCCATTGCCTCGCTAACCAGGTCAGCAGGGCAGAGCTGCTGACCCAACCTTTGCATGGGCAGGTGACCCATGGTCCTGTTGCTGAGACCCGGCTCAGCCCCCGACACGCCACCCCTCTCCGCTGCAAGCTCAGCAGCAGGATGAAAAAATCCCCCCAGGCTCGTCTCCCCCAGCAGCAGCCCCTGCTCCCCATCCTTCCCCTCCTTCTTACCCTTTTCATAAATAATTTTAATATAGTACAGAGTGGCTCAAAACAGGAAACTCTGCTGTTTTAGTTTGGTCTGGAGTCAATTTTCCTAATCCCTGCGGTGGAGTTGCTAAGTTACCCTATCCCAGGGCCCTCGCTGCTGTTTTCATGTGGAAAAAAAAAAATTAAAAAAAAAATCTGTTCTTCACTAAAGTACTGGAGTTTGAAAAAGCCGTGGCTCATTACTGTGTGAAAGGTCCAGCACGCCCAGCATTTACAGAGTTGTCATTTAGAAATCGCATTTACCGCAGCTGAAATCCGGCCAGCGAAAAGCAAAGTCTTTGCCGGCTTCGCCGAGGTCAGGCGGGTCAGACATGAGATGAAATGAAAGACAAACAGTGGCCGTGGAAAGCTTTCACTGCCATCTCCTCCGGCGTAATGAGTCCTGGCTGCGCGCTTGGACAGAGGCCAAACATTCATTTACCACAAATCTTCTGTAAATGATTACATTACCTTACATTAGTTTCTGTAGTACCCCCAACTGTTCCTTCCAAAGCAAGTTAAGCAGAAGGAAAGCTGCCACTTCCCTGTAATTATTCTCCCTCGGCCAGCGGGACGCGTTCCTCCCGTCCCTTCTGCCCGGAGGTGCGGGCTGGAGGGGGGACAAACCTGCCTTCCCGCAGTGGCTCGTTGGATGCTGTCGTCTCAGATGAAGGAACGGTGGTACCCGTCACGGACTGGGGAGGGTGAAGAGCATGGATGCGGATGGAAGCACAGAAGCTCCCCAAAATTGCAGCTGGGGAGGGAAGCAGATGCCCAGCGTTGCTTCACGCTCATGGGTGATGGTTTGCACTTTTGCTCCTGGGTGTTGTCTTTGCTGCTGGAGGTGTGTTGGGTTGAAGTTTGGACGTCAGCAAGTGTGACCTTGGCTCACACCAAGGGAGACCGTGGTGTTGCTGAACCCCTGTGGTCCAAGCAGGGTGTAAAACCGGTGCTTTGAATCAGGTAACTCTCGGGCTTGCAAGCTCCAAGTCTAGTGTCATCCCAAGGTGCAAGATCTGGATGTTTTAGAGAGACCTTGTATCTCCCCAAGCAATTCCTCTTTTCTCCCACTCTACCTCCTACTTTCCCTGACCCAGACGAAGGCTAAAGCAAAAATACTCAACATAATCCCTCATCTTTATCCACGCTGATATCCCCAGCCTCTCGGCTGCTGTACCCATTTGTTGAAGCTGCATTTGACTTCTGGGGGCTACTTTATAAAATTCAGCCATGTGCACGTGGGTGATGAAAGAACAACCGAGACGTTATAGCCTGGTGTAAACTCACAGTCTGCTGGTGTGAACTAGTTTTCCTAGATGGGAGTGACAACCACACAGTGATATCTCCCCTCTCCAGTGCTCCTCAGATGACAAATTCCTGTGGCTTGCAATATGGGGCCAGTTTATTTATTTTTCCCAGTCCTACATGTGCAGCCCATGTTGCAGGGAGCAGAGGGATCCCTATCCCGACGGCTTTCCATTTCTCCGAGGCACAGGAAATAGCATTGCTTCGCCGGCCAAGACTTACAGTTACACTAGAGGCTGGTGTCGGGGGAGCACGCCACTCAAAAAGCCCTTGCGAAGATGCTGTGAGGTGAGCAGCAAACAAAAAATAACGCCTGGGAGTTAAGCGCTGCTTAAGTTAAGCTCAGGAGCGCCAGTGCTTTCTGTCATTCCCAGGTGTTCTCCCAGCACGTCCCTCCCCACGTCCTCCCTTCCCTCTTCCAGTCTTTTCCCAAGGCCTTCTGCAAATCTGCCATTTGTTATCGATTTTATTTAAGCTGCAGCAGTTTGTTATTATTATTAATTCCAGGCACATTTTTTAATAGCACTAATAGGCTGAAAGAGAGAAATGCTCTCATTTGCACACCCTTTCTTTAGGCTGGCTGTAGCTGATTTAAGTCCGTGCATCTCCCCAGCACAGAAACAAATGGGAAAGGAAGATACAGGCTGTTAACAGTGTTTTTCAGGTGCCGAAGTACGAGTGTGAGAGAGTGAGAGGCGATACCACGAGGTATTTAATTGTTATTCTGTAGGAGCATGGGCTGTTAAAAAGAATTGAGGTTGTGCTGCCTTATGGGAGCACAGGAAAACAACGCAACCACTTCCCATTCGATGGGCAGGCTTTTGCAATATTGCCCGAAAGGAAAGTGGTGTAATTTAGCCACAAGTTAGCAACTTGCTCTTGAATCTGCCCTTGTGCTGAAATCCACAGGCTTCCTCTGATGGAGGAGTGATGGAGAGAGCATTACCATTCCTCATCGTTACATCTGTTATCTTGCTGTTAAGGTTTTGTTGCTGCTACAATGCAGAGGATTTTCCCGGGAAAGGAGAAGGCATTTGTTGGTGTGAATTTTGGAGTAAATAGCTCCTGACGTATGCTTGGCAAGTGCTGGCTTGTGTGGAGACAACGTGCACCCGCAAAGCACAAGGGTGCCCTGGGGGCTCCTGCCCTTATGCTGTGGCTGTGAAAACCAGCGGCATTTTCTCCGTCGGCATCACCCCCTTCACCTCCTGGAGTGCAGAAGCCTTTGGCCGGGGACAGGGAAAGGTCACTGCTCACCGCGAAAGACCTCGTGTGGGGCAGGAGCCATTTCCGAGCCCCCATGGGCGATGCGGAGCCGCAGCCGCGCATCCTCCCGATGCCATCATCACCATCGCCGCTGGGCATGCGACTCCGTGTCCCCCAGGCTGCCAAGCCAGGAACCCTCTGGGCCTGCTGTAAATTAAAGCAATCAGATTAACAGTGGGACATAAGATGTGCGTAGGAAAAACCCAATTTTAAGGCATCACAAAGGGGCCCCGGTTTGAACCGAAGCTTCTGCTACCAGGAAGTTTGCCTTTTGTTTGATCTATTTTGCACATCCCTATTAAATAACTAATTATTTAACATCTTTTAAAGCTTTGCTATATATTACAGCAGGCAGGACACAAATGGCTGCTTTTAATAATATAAAAGCCCATTAGCTTCATTTACTGTTAATGTTAAAATAAACATGAGGCAATTTAGATATACTATTCCAATTTCACGGAAACTTTGATGTTTTTCTTCTCCACTCACATAATTAAGGGAAAAAACTACTAATGATATTAAGTTTGTACAGTGTTAATGACAGAAACAAGCTGCAGTAGAAATTGCAGCCATTAATATGGAAAAATAAAATATTTAACACAGGAGATAAATGAAAGCAATTTTAATAAAGTAAAATGAAGAAAATTAATTCTAGAAACTTTCAGCATTCTTAAAATGCTATCGGTTTATGATACGTCCTGTGTATTTTTCTGGTTGGGATTATTTATGGGTGGTATGGAAATCTATCCTCGGTATTATTTTTAACACCTACCTGTTTTCTCTTTCTATTGCCCATTGTTTTCTCTGAAGGCCAAATTCTGCCCTGATTTACACCCCGTAGTCTGGCAGCAGCTAAAGGTAGGCTCATCCCTATGAGATGCTTTATCATGAGCTTTTTTGGGAGGCAGGAGCCCGTCAAGCATCTCAAACACCCAAATGTCATGCCGGGATGCAGGATCGCACCATCCTGCCTGGATGGGCTTTCTCAGTTACTCATCCCAGGCAGCATCGGCAGCTTTCCAGCACGGACATACAGCGTTTGAAGGGGGCAACATCTGTGTGCAGCAGGATTTATGCCTTTGAGGGGAATTTTGCAGTTAGGTGATGCTGCGGTAGCGCTGTGTGGGATGAAGGCTGAGCACCAGGAACACAGAAAGCAGCTAACGGGGCTCTGCTGCAGGTGAATCTGGACTGAGATCTACTGTATGGTGCAAATTTGAGTCCTCAGGGCAACATGGAGCTTGAACAGGACCAAAAGAGAGTCTGTACTGAGGTGGGTTAGAGCAGAGATAACCCAGCGGGTCCAGCAGCCAAGCAGCAGCCTGTGCTGGTCCCTGTGGGAGTCCTGGGGCTCTGCTGTGGTGGAGACAAGACCAGTGAGGACCATCGCACCGGTGCTCAGTTAAACCTGCTTCCCCCAGGAGAGAGGCAGGGAGAGCTCATACCCAAGGAGAGGAGCTCTTGCTCCGTGGCTCAGCCACCCAGTCCCCAGCGTCCCGCTCACTTCGGGGTCCCTCGGTAGCTAAAGCAAGCCCATTCCCTGAGAAACTTCCCACATTTCCAAAGTTTGGAGGAAGGACTGCTGGCATCCACTTAATGTCTCAGCCTCTCTGGTGCCTCTTCCACGCCATCAGCTCCATCACGCTAACGTGTGGCAGCCTCTTACAGCAAACCATTTTTAGAAACAACGCAGTGATTTATTTTATTCTGATGCATTTATTTACAGGAAATGATTAATTAAATAAATTCTTTTCATTGCCATTAATTGTTTTGCAGACAACCCGAAGAGATAATCATCACATGCTGACAATCACTTGCCATCAATTATCCACACGCCGCTGCTGTCAATGAATCACAGCCCCTACCTGGTGGGAGAGTCACTGCTGGTGCCACTGAGGCATTTCGCCAATAATGTATAACGGGGGAAGATATTAGACGCTATTTTCAGACAGGCTGAGAGATTGATATGCAAGCCAAAGGGAAATGCATTAAACTATTTAACTGCCTGGAAATCCAGCATAATGAACTTCCAAAGGTATCTTATTACTAGTTCACTGTAGCTTGCCTTTATTTATTTGTTAGCATTTAAATTTTGTTCAAATTAGTTCTTGGGTTGGAAACACTCTTGCTGCCAGGGTAGGTCCTGCTCTTGCTCTGCTGAAGGCCACGGCTGAAGGCTCTCGAGTCTGTATTGGCTCAGTCACTGCAACAGGGGGTGGAAAGGGAGCGGGCTGTGGGGCAGCAGACCCCGGGCACAGGCGGGTCGGGGATCGTGACAGCACTTGCGTGGACGCGGGGCCCTGGCATTTGGGTGGGCATGGGTGAGCATGTCCCCGCTTCTGCGTGTGGTTGTCCCTTGAAGTCACGCTGCCCACGGTGCTGCACTTTGCTGCCGGGGCAGCATCCGCAGCGCCGCAGCTCAGGGCTTAGAGCAGAGACTTGCTAGGCACCGTGATCTTAGTCCCCGGGTAACATTTCTGATTGCTGCTCGGGGATGGGGGAGGAAAGTGAGTGTCCTGTTTCTCCATCCCATCGTATCCCCACCAAAGGTCCTATGAGCTGGGCTGGGGCTCATCACCCCCTTCACTCCCCTTTCCCAAGTCAATGCTGAATTTATTTTGCTGGTGCTGCCTGCTGCCACCTCCGGCATCGTGCCTGTTAGATGTTTTAGAAAGAAAACCAAAAACTTCCTCCGGTGGCCAGCCAGGGCTGTGCATCACCCCGGCCGGGCCCGGGGACGCTGGGGGTGTGCGCTGGCCTCCTGCCCGCCCTGAACCTCCCGCAGCTGGGAAGAGCGAGGCTCCCAGAAAGCAAAGTTTTTGCGAAACCGGACCGATGTGCTCAGCGATGTCTGAGCTTCTTAAACATGCCAGAAGGACATTAAATTGAATGTATTCAGTGCTAAGAATTATGGTATCTTTAGAACCTAAAGTGTATAATTAAATTATAGCATCTGAGATTGGAATTGCTTTTTCACTTGTAGGGGAAAAAAAATAAGACATTTTAATAACATGTCATAAGTTTTACAGTTATTGGATTTTCAAATTGTTTACAAAAGCAATATTGTTAAATTGCATAGTTGGTTTTTTTTCCTTAAGTCTTTTGATAAAAAGAATAAACTAACAATAATGTTCCCAGGAGGTAAAACAAAATTGCATTTCACTTTTGTTATTTGTTTAATTATCCATTCAGCCAGTCAGTATATAAAACTCATTTTCAGCAGATTCGTTCTGAAAGTCTCCGGCTCCAGCTGTAACTGCAAAGAGCATGCAACTCTTATTTAACATTAATAAGCCAAGGAAAAGCCCAGAGGTTGAGGTACTACCAGCACCTTGTCTGCAATGCCAGCAGCCTTTAAAAGAGATGTGGTTCGGAGGGGACATCACGCGGTAATTCCCAATTTTTAGGACCGGGGGGAACTCGGGGTCATAGCGTCCCATTTATTTTAAATAGGGAACCACTGGGGACTCCTAAAAATCAACAGTCCCCAATGGCCTAATATCAGCACGGTTTTACAAACCGTGATGTCAATTAAAGCTGGGTAAATCCTGAGCAGTTTGAGAGGGTTTGTGAGTTCTTCAGCTATTACTGCTTGCTGGGATTTTTTCCTGGGTGTTTCTCCCCGTGGCTGACAGAGGAAGGGAGCCTGTGCTGCAGGAGGCCGATTCCCCGTGCCATAAACCGGGTGAGGTCCACGTTTGAGAGACGGCTTGGCTCAATATAGAGATGGGAGCTGTTCCCATGGCTGGTTTGGGTGGTTGTGTCTTGGGTTTGAGCAGATTTAACTGATAGATTCCTGCCTCCATCAAAATTCTGCTATTTTTATGCAACCATCCCTAGTTAACTGTGTATTTTGAGCAAAGGTGGTTTCAATAGCTTTTAAAACCGTGATTTTCTTGACCAGGGGCAGTTTTGCATAGCTGGAACCTACCGAAGCACTCAGTAGCCACCCCCTGTAGATGCCACAGGATTAGTCCACGCTGCAGGATACTTCTGTAGATGTTTTCTCTCTTCTTTCAGCACCTTATCCCAGAGGCTGATTCCTGCCATGCTTGAAGCACCGATGCTGATGATACGCAATATCATCTTCCAACCTCGTGCAATACCAGAGAGCTGTTTTCAGGCAGCAGAAGGAGCCTACCTGTTCCTGGCAGCTTTGCAGGACACCCCGTTGAAATGAGCTTGCTCTTTTGGACTTACTGCCACGTAACCCCACAGAGCAGCACCTGAGCTGGGGCCGTGGGGGAAACAACCAGAAACAGGTTATAAAGAGGCATAAAACCAAGGCACCTTCTTTTGCTGCCTACAGGCAGTGGGATGAAATGAAAGAAGAAAGTATTTCATCCTTCTGGATGACCAGCCTGCTCCTCCTGACAAAGCGTATCGACTGTTAAATGCTTACCCAACAGCAGGAGGGAGGTTATTAAGAACAGTGAATTCCTTCGATAAGTTCTCAGGTCATAAAGATGTTTGACTCCTCATTTGCACGTTTCCCTTGGAATCAATCACCGCGGAAAAGCTTGAGGATAAAAATCGATAAGGGAAAACAAGTCTGTGCAAGGCATGGTAAGACATATAGAAACAGATGCCTAGGTGCAGGGCAATCATTTAGTGTGCTAATAGATGGGAAGATGATAATTCAGAATTGATCAGATGCTGCCCAAGCCAATGCGATTCAGCAGCTCCAGAAGCCCTGGTCTGGAAGATCTCGCAAAGGGATGCTCGGATTAGCTCCACAGTTCCCAGCCCACTTAGCTGCAGGTATTGGCAGGTATATTTATAGCACAGGAGAAAAGCAAAATGAGACTTGCTCTGGGTTAAATACCTAATAAAGCAGGACTTTGCTAATAAGTGCTCTCACTACTCCAGTAGATATTCATTGCCCGCTCCATCTTGCACGGTATGGATTCAGAGGCTGTCACTGCACCCGTGCGTGACCCACAGCCTGCCGCTCCTCTGGAAACTGCACCATCAGCTTACAGCAAGCTTTGCCTTCCACCAAAGCATCACAGGACATCGGGGGATTAATTAATCCTCCCGACACCCTTGTGGGCTGGAATTGGCTTTGTCCAAAAGTCCCAGGGGGGAAACTGAGGCACAGGGCAAGTGAAGCATCTCAGTCTCATTCAGAGGATGGAGAAGACCTGTTTGCTCTTGAGACCCACCGTGGGAGGCGATCGGAAATGTGCACCATGGCTGTTCCCTGTAGGTTGCACATTTTTTGCAGGGTGGTCCCAGGCACGAGGCACTGCTGTCGTAGGACAAGACAGGAGTCTTCCTGCCCAAGGCCGCTCTTGAGGGCACAGACTTGACATTCCCAATAAGTATTCCTGGATGAAACTCAGTTTGATCACACAAGGGAAGCCTACAGACCCATTTTTTTGGAAGGCATGCAGTAAGATAAACCAGACGCATACCGCCTGCGTGTACTCTCCGCGAGGGAATTTCATGGCAAGGCTGTGGGCCAAACTGTGCTCTGATTCCCCTCCAGGTAACTCTGCTGTTGGATGGCACCATCCACGCGGTTCCTTGAAACAAATTACGCTTTGGGGATAATTTCTGGAAGATCTGCCGTTAACCTGAATGGGAGGAAGGTTTTAGCATCCAGAAGCCCATGGAAAACCCACCTCTGCTGCGTGGCTCCAGCAGCGACCCCACAACCAGGGCATTGGTGCCAGACGGCTTCCATCGCTGGAAATTTTGAAGACCGGGTCAGGAAAACATGTCCAGGGGAGTTTAGATGGAGCTGAATCCTGGGGCAAGGGGGTGGTCGGTGACCAGGCAAGGTCCTCCTGCGCCTGTGCCTCTTCCTCGGCTGCAGGGTGCTGCCCAGAAAGGGGCTTCGCAGGTGCCCAGGTATCTTGGACTTTTTCTGTGCCCTGCAGCCAAAAAAAGGAAAGGAAAAACAAATTTCTTGGTAACAGCTGTGTTTCCTTAACAAACAAATGTTCCCTTAAAACATCCAGGATGATGAGTTGACAGTAATGAAGTAACATCTGTCCAATCAGTGCACTTTTTGGCAGCTCTGGAGCCGCCGAGTGAACGTTCCCTAATGTTCACCAGACACTCGCAGCACCTGCTCTTCACCCCCAGCCTCATACCGCTGCCTCCAAATGCAGAACAGATGTGAGGACTGAGATAAAAAGCTTCCCCAAACAATCTATCAGTTTAATAGCATTGATCAAACAAAACAATCTCGGAACATCACTTGTTTGGTTCCGGGCACCTTCCGCCTTGCTGGGGCATGAACCCTGCCATTAACCCTTGGAGGGATGCCAGAAGGGAGGACTGGCGCTCTTGGGACCTGGCAGGGTGCTTGAACGGTGCCTATTGTGGACTGTCGCTAGTGCTGGGACTTAGGGACATATAGGAGTTGCTGCAAGGGTCTGCTGGGACTAATAAGGGGACAGAAAGACCATGCAAGTAGGCATCAGCTCCAGGGTGGCTCTGAGCCCGCCTATGGGTGAGAAAATGCAAAGCAAGGACGTGCCAAGAGAGGTATTTTCCATGGAGGCAAGGGAATGTTGTTGGCATTGCACATGACGCTGGGGAGACCTGGCATATCCAGTGCAATTCTGATTGCTCGTGCTCAGGACCAGTGAAACCAGCCTGGAAAGGCAGCTTGGACGCTTGGGCAGCTGTGAAGTTCATCTCCTGAGATGCAGCTTGTCCTGTCGGGCCCAGTGCAGGTAAGAGCAGCACCCTGCAGATCTGGAGGGAGGGAGGGAGCGACTTACAGTGTGAGACCGGTACTGTCTCGCTGCCTGCATCGCCCCCGGCTCCCCGGCACTGCGCGAGGTGCTGTACGGGCGGAGCAAAGCGATCGCCCCGGCTGCCTGCGTTAGGCTTCTTGGCTCACGCCTGCTCCACTTCACTCTGCAACAACGATGTTTTATACCCAAATTCGATCAACGAGCGTACACCGAGAGCATATGAGCCACGAAGCCGCAGCCTGGGGGGTTATCCTCCCCACGGCCAGCCACGCAGGGCATCGGCACCGACCCATTTCTCCTGCTGTCTGGTCCCATTTTTTGGCACATGAGACGGCGTGGGCCATTCTCTGCGAGGGCAGCCAGCCTGCCCGGGAAAGTGGCGCTTCAGGACTGTTTATTTTCTATTTAATTAGCTCAGCTCCAGTCTGCGGCTCAGGGGTCAGCAGGTCCCAGCTCTGAAAGGTGCTGCCATTGCTGGTTTGTTGCTATTCATTTCTCAACAGCCTCTTTCATCCCCTCAGCTCGGTGCACTAAACCCCCCCGAGAGGGGTCCCTCCGGGCTGTCCTCCTCCCTAATGGGGGCATGTTTATAGGCCTGTAGAGTGACAAAAAGAGCAGCTAGTCTCCTTGCTTCATTCTCTGGTCTTGTCTTGAAAGGAAAAAGCAAACCTCTCTGCTCCTTCTGGATGGGGGACGTGTGAAAGAACCTCGAGCGGCTGCTGAGAGGGCCCCAGGGACACCCCATGGGACACCCCGTCCCTGGGACGGAGCTGCTCCCACGTGCCCAAACCCCGCGGCATGGCACAGCACCACCAACGTGGAGCATCAGGGAGCAGGACTGAGCAGGGCATGGCTGGCGCTGGTATGAAACCGTGTCCCGTGCTGATTGCAGCACAGGTTAAGTAAATGGAAGCCTTATTAGTCATAAAAGATGTGATATGGAAACACTTAAGGCGACCACTCAGATAGAAAGAGCCAATTTAGAAATCTATTAGGTGCAAAAAGCACAGCATATGTGGTGCAATAAGGGAGAGCGATGCAATCACCAAAGCATATGGACACCTCCCCGTGTCTAAACATATCTATTAGCTTGGCGTATCAGTTCCTGCAAGCCCTGTCACTCAGGATTATTAATGTGCTGTCTGAGCGCTTGCAGGGAACAGCCACCGGCTCTTCCCTGGGTCACAGCCACAGCTTGCATCTGTAACCAGCCTGGCCCCAAAAGCCGGAGGGGCGGCTGAGGTCAGAGCGGTCTCGGGCGCTGCTTGCTGCTGGCTGGCACAGGGGGATTTCCCCGCCATGCGTGCAGAGTGACGCAGCCACAAGGACGTACTGAACGGCGTCTGCTTGCTTCGGGAGCCGTGCCCTAGGCAGCTGCAGGTAGGGAAGGCTGAGTTGCTGTGCATGGTTTTCCATAGATTTGCCCGCAGAATGGTAACGGCAGCTGTAGACCTTAGGTCGTTGTACTCACCAGCCACTCACACTGTGTTATTAGGCCTCTTTTATTTGCTGGGCTGTGAGAAGTAGAGATTGACACAGATACCTGGAGATACCAGCTCTGTTTGGCAATTAGATGGGATCCTTTCCTGCCGTCCCAGTGCCAGGAGGCAGCAGGATGGTGCTGTCTTTGGGGGGAGTGTGCTCCAAAGCCTTTCCAATACCATAATCTCCTGCCTGTGGTCGGACTTGGCAGCGCAGCAGACCACAAAAACATCCAAGACCATGAAAATAGCAGAGACCACAGCCACAGGACGTCAGTCCATGACATCATTTTGTGCAGTTAATGGCCCCGGCTGCCTAGAAGGGCATTAATCTGGAGAGAAACTGCCGCTGCCCACTGCAGCAGACGCTGGGAAGTGCTGTAAGCAAGCATTCATCCACACTAGGGCCAGAAGCCCCACACCTCTGCCCTGCCCGAGGGCTGCATCTGCAGCGGCGTGGGTGCTTTCAGGGGCGGTGGGGCTGTGGGTGCAGTCCAGGAGGTACCCAGCGGCAGGGGCCCCACCATGGGTCAGCACTGTCCCTTGCCACCCCTGGCCAGGGCACCAAGCAATGCTCCTGAGCGTCCCACCCTGCAGGGTCAGTGAGCACCATTAGCTGTGGGTGCTGGAGAAGCACCCAACTTGACCCACAGCCGGGAGGGACGGGAGCCCCTGTGAAAGCGGGGAGCAGGAGAGGGTGCCTTTCGTCTTACGGGGGGCTCGTGCTGAGGCAGCTGCAGGGGGAAAACAGCAAAACACAAGGTGTGGAAGCATGCACAGACCTGCCAGAGACCCCCACATCATGGTCTTGGGGTCAGGGAGGTGGCCAGCAGGGCTGTGCACCCCGTGCTGGGCACCGTGCACCCCGTGCTGGGCACCGTGCAGCATGCACCGAGCACCGTGTGCTGCGTGCAGGCAGCCACAAGAGAGAGCCCGTACACCGAGAACGGCACCGGGGCTTGCACCGCCAGGGCCCGAGCAGCCCAGGCTCTGCAGCACGGCCAGCTGCTTCCCTTGGCTGGCTTTGCTGTGGTTCGGGGCTCAGGGATTTTTAAGGCTGTTACCATAAGGGTGACCTGAGTATACGGAGCGATGCGGTGACTTGAAAGCATTTGGGTGCGCGTTCGTGTCGTTGCTTGACGAAGTTTGCAGGGTTTCTGACTTCCCATTCTCTGGTGCAGAGGCTGGGTTTTGAGCAAAAGTTGTCCTGTTTTGTTGGCTTCTCTCCAACCATCATCTGCCTGCTCACGGTTCCTTGTAACATAACAAGTTACCTAAACCTGGGCTGCTCATAAAAGTGAAATACATGAATTAATAAGAATTAATTAATACAACTGTTCTTCAAAAGTCATTGGAGCCACACTGATTTATTGCAGGTAAAGGTCTGGCTCAGAGCACACGTGTGGACATACTATGGTATCTTTTGAGCTGGAAGGAGATTTAATATCGAAGTAAAATATCCTGCCAAAACCTTCTGAGCTTTTGGGATAGAGATTGCCCTCGCAGGCCGACAGTAGAGCATGGCAGGGCGCCGTGCCTCCCCCGTGCCTGCAATGATTAGATCCACTCTCAGGACCAAAAGCCGAATTTGTTGTCCCATTAACACAAAGCGAAGATGAATTAGCAAAGGTGGAAGGTGAAAGGTCTGTCTGCAGGCTCGCCCGGAGTCAAATAGAGGGGTCTCAGCTCGTTTTGCGCAAAGCACAGCAAACTAAAGCCTCAGCCTCGGGGCTTGCGGCCATTGAGTTTATGTATATTGATTTCACACCTTCACTCATTTGCCTCAGCTTTCTGTAGTGCTTTCATGCGGACAAATTTAAGGCCCAGCAGAGAGGGAACATCCTTAGCTGGAAAAATCAACTGTGGCAAATTTGTGATAAAAGTCAATCTTCCATGCACCTTTGTTTTACTATGTGTTGTAAGAGATTAGACATTTATTTTAGCCAGCTGGATTTTCACCCTGAGCTTTCCACGGTAGGGATCAGACAGGAGGGAGGTTGCTGTGTTTGCTCTCCCGAGAGCCCAGCCCAGCCAGCAGCCTCCCAGGAGCACCCCAGTTACCTGAAAATACAGAGCCTTACAAGAGGGTGCTGGCTGGGGTGCTATTTCTTTGTAGGCAAATTCCAAGCACCTGTGATTTCCCACTGACTTTAATTTTAGGAAAATCTAATTAGCTGTGTAGGCACATTTTGCTGAAGTGGGTGATGCTGGCCCAATGCCGCAGCGAGGGGGTCACCTCCCCCCTGTTTCTGGTGCTGTTTCCGGAGCTGTGGCTCCTTTCCTTTCTGGTTCGGTTTGATCTGAGCATCCCTGGGGCTCTCCACTGCAAACACTGGCTTACAGCTAGCTTACTCTTTCTTCCTGCCTTGTGCTGCCACCTGAAACAAGTTGTTGCTTGTAACACAGGACAAAATGAAGTCTGTATTGTTTCCTGCATCCTCTCCAGTCCCCATCCTCTTTATCCTCTCCAAAGAAGCTAAATCCAGCTTATAAATTTGACAACTGCAACCTCAGAGCACTTCAAACCTCAAAACCAAGATGGTTTTATTGGCACCAGTGTGATCCCGGGCAGGTTTTGCAAGAAGCGTCTCCCGGCACTGAAAGCTGAGGGTCCAAAGGTGGGTGCTGCCGGTGCAAGCTGGGTCCTATCCTTGGGTAAGAGCCTTACCTGTCCTTGCAGAGGGACCTTCTCCTTCTGCAGGAGAGCTACGGGCCACCCTTGAATTTGCTGAGTATTTATCCCACTGAATGAGTGCAGCTCCAGCTTGCAAGTCATGAAACTAGAGCTGGCTGAGGCATCTCCATCCAGCACTGCTTTGTTTGGATGAAGCAGCGCTCGCTGCTCCCAGCTGCAGTGTGTTTGATCTTTTCCCAGAACTCAAGGAGATAAGAGCAAGATCATCACCGCGTTAGGAGATCCTCCCTGCTCGTCAGAGCTGGGGGTGAGGTGAGCAGGGCTGTGAGCCCCTGAAGGATGGGTTGGTTTTCTCACGGTCCCATAAACCAGGACTACAGGCTGCTCTGTCACCGGTGCAAAGCAGGGGAGGGTCAGCGGAGCAGCTTTTAATCCTGGATCTCCTCCGAGAGCCGTGAGTGTGCATTGGAGAGGCAGAGCTCGGTCCAGGTCTGGGGCTGTGTGTGCCAGCGTGGGAGCTGGGCCACTCTGCTGTGCGCTTTCATTTATAATTGGCAATTAAGAACAGAGAAGGTCAAGCAAAATGCCTACAAAGTCATCAAGGCTTCATCCAGAAGAACTACAGCTGGGTAGAAAGGGAGAAGAAAGAGGAGGAAGAGGTGATTAAGGGGGGGAAGGAGGTCGGTTAATCTGGAGTAAGGAGTGACCAGGTTGGCACCGCTGTGAGCCCTATAGGGGATGCGGTGGAGCATCCTCCTCGTTCACAAGCATCAACGTTGGGGACAGCTATAGGAAAAGAGCCACCAAAACTCCTTCTCCAGACATTACATGGGATTCGTTATATGTATCCCACAAAAATGTGCTTTAATCCTGGAGTAATGGGGGAGAAAGCCTGTGGTTTCATCACTAGCATCTAAGCAAGGGATGAAAAAAAGCCCTATCTCCATATATCCATAAATGGCTAATTTTATTAGGCAGGGCTGCGGGAAGAGGGTGACCTGGTTAGGGGTGATTCATGCACGCCGGGGCAGTAGGCATTCCTTGCTAAAGGTGTCTTTCCCTCAATCTGCTTTGTCGCTGACTGAGTAACAGGGAACCTCGGCTCTCTGTTATTAATATGCAATCGGACCATATGTTCTCAGTCTCAGCCCATATGTATTTTTGAAAAGAACCACCTGTGAGTAATTCTGCCTCCTCAGAGTAGTGAGTAAAATCTACTTTGGTGTGTGTGTCGCGCAGGGAAGGGGGGCTTCAGGCTTTTACTGAATTTGTAGGAATGTTGCTGTCTTTGGGTCCTCCCTGTTGCGGCTCGGGGTCACCCCGGTCCCCGTGCCATCAGTCGTGCCACCTCAGGTGCCTTGCTTCTGCAGGAAACCAGCCCCGAAGAAGAGGCTGTTGATGTTTTTGAGGCAATTGATGGGTCTGTTCTCGGGTTATTTTAACAGCTGTCATGAGCGGCTCAGTTAGGAGCTGGTATTTCAGCCGGTACCGAGGCACCGCCGGTGAGTCACCTCCGCTGCCAAGGACAAAACACAGACCTGCTCGGGGATGCCAAGGATGAAAGGCTGACCTGCTCGGGGATGCTGGTGGTGCTCAGTTACCCCAGCTAGGCAGGGGTGTGTGCCTGACCCTGGTCATAGGCTCTCTTTTATTTTCCTCTACTTCATTTTTAAAGGATCTCAGATGGACTGAGGCCCTTTTAAGAGCTCTCGGAGCCTCTCATCCGCTGCAGCCCCGGGATGCACTGCCAAAGGATGTCCCAAAGACAGTTGTGACTTTCTCATTTTCTGAGGGCACCAGGACAGGGTGTTAAATCTCAGCCCCTCCGAGCTGGTGCGGATGGCTGTGCTGCCGGCCGGGAAGCAGGCGAAAGGCAGAGCCATTCGGAGGGGTGGTTGTCACTCGGAAAGAAACTTCACCTTTTTGGCCTCGGGGAGGCTAACGCATTTAGCAGCAGCGATCATGGGCCAGTGAAAGTCTGGAAGTAGCTATTGTTTGCAGATGCAGGAGAAAATGTTTGCTAAACACGTTATGAATCAGTGTTTTAATGGATTGAAACCACATGCTTGTGTGGCTGCTGTGTATATTTTTTCACAGTAAAATGTTAATGAAAAACTTTTGGGCAAGCCGGTTCCAGTAAGCCATATAGCCGGTGTCTGTGCAATGCTGGGAATGCATGAGAAAGAGGGGCAGATTTACTGCTCCATCAGAGTAAAAAAAAAAAAAAAGTGCCGTATAGGAAAGGATGAATACAACAAAGGAGTTGTTTCGCATCCCCTCCGTGCCCTGGCGGTGCTATCCCCGCTCGCCCAGCTCACACGTGGCGGAGGGCAGCTCCAGCACCTGGGATTATTAACGTCGCTTCCAGGGTATTGCGGAGGGATGTCTACGCATGTGGAAACCTGGCACCTTGGATTGCTCCCCTCCGTCTGAGTGGGCTGGCTGGAGCTCACAGAGACTTTTTTTTTCCCTTGCAGACGGAAAATATTGCTCAGCGGAGCCCCAGTATTTGACTGACAAAACAATAATATTCCCTTTAAGCGTGTCAGGCAGCCAGGTAAACAGAGGCTTTGCTGGCATCACCAGGGATGCGCTGAGACCGACTCCTGGCCCCGACTAAGGGCTTCGAAGCACAGCACGATGCTTTCCAACGCGAGCCCTTAGCAAGCGGGGCTGCACCTGAAGATTTACACCTTGCCCAGACTGGAAGGAGCGAGCAGGATGACAGTGCCTTGCTGAAACTGCGCTGCAGCCAGTGCCCAGGTATTTTTCCATCGCAGTGTGCCTGGAGGGGGGTTAAAACCACCTGAACTTTACACCTCAGCTTTTGCCAGTGCCGGAAATTTGGGTCTAGGGGAAAAAAAAAAACATGGTTTTGGGCAAGTTAGATTTTGATGTTCACTGCAGCCAGTCAATGGAGCCATTCAGAAACGCCCGCTACAAAGCCCTGTGCCTTTGGAGAGAGGGGGCTCGGGTCTGCTCCTCTCGCCCCAGCTCCCGGCACACGGTCCCGGTGCAACGGAGAAGCGCGTTCCCAGGGAGGTCACCTTCGGCGTACGGACAGCAGCATCACCAGCAGGCAGCGAGCGCCCAGGCACCCACCAAATGCCATTTTGGGACAGCAATAAGGCCAGTTGCTGCTTCTCCGTGTCATCCAGGGCACTGAGTCAGCAAAGACCTTTAGTGTATGCTTAACGTCAAGCCCGTTCATGATTCAGTTAAGCACATTTACTTATTTTAGTGCCTAGATGTGGCTCAGATACCAGATACGTTTGCTGTATGTGCTTATTCCCTTTCCGGAGTGCTTTCCTTTCTGTATTGTTGGAGCAGCAAGTGCTTGCTCATCCCTGCTCTGCTCCAACTGCAAGGTTTCACTCTTGCTTTCAAGAAAAGTTGGGAAGTTGTAAATTCTGCAAATGGAGTGTGCGTGTGTGGTGTGAGAGGTTCGTTCGTTTAAAAGAAAGGAATAAAAAGCAAAAGAGCCCAGTGCCACTCAGAAAACAGAACGGGGAAATAATTGGAGCGAAGAGGCATTTCAGGCCCACCAGTGTTACACATCACGTGTCAGGGTCTGGAAGGGGAATGGGTTTAACAGCTCCTTCACCTTTCTTTTATCTCCCTGCGTCGCAGCGGTGTGTGTTCACAAGGAACACATTTCACCGGCTAGTCGCACCTTTTTCCGCTTCTGGTATTATATTTCCAATCTCAAACAAAGCTTCGAACTCACTGAGGTCTTGCCCTCCATAGCAGCGACTTCCAGTGTGTAGTACCAACAAACTGTCTTGTTATGGAAAGGCTTTGTACTGGTGAAGGAAATGTTTTCTTATACGAGAATACCATAAGGTATGGCAGCAACAGTCTTTCTTGGCCTGGTGGCAAGAGTACGTGCGGGGCTTTGGCTGGTCCAGAGATGTGGTAAAAACCCATACTCCTAAGCAGGGAAGCTGTGCAAGGGAAAGTTTCCAGAGCTGACCTGGCCTTTGTTTGTGAATCATTTGAATCATCCGTTTAATGTCATGCAGAAGGATTAACCCACTACAGATTTTTGAAAGGAAGCTTTAGAAAGATCCTTCTCATACATTGTAGGGGGTTTTTTAGAGCAATGACTCAATTTGATCTTTCTGGAAGTTATTGTTTAAGCCTGTTAAATTCTATAGGATTTCTCAGGGGACTGAGGATGAGTGAGAGGGAGACAGACAGCTGATGACGAACATCGACTATTCCGGCTGCTGTTTTCTGTTCAAGGACTCTCTTTAGTGGGGCAATCTTAAATGTCATGCCTTGAACAAGAAACAGAGATATTTCAAGGTCCCCTTTCCTGGTGATCTCATGTCTTCACCAGGGAAACCTTAATTATAAATCATAGTAACACCAACGAGGATGCATCATAGCCGTCCCTGCAGCCCCTCCTTGCAGCAGGAGCTCCCTTCCCAGCTCATCCTCCCTATCTGCTCCCTCCTCAGACACTGTTTACAGCAGCCTCCCAGCACTGGCGGTCGGAGCAAAGGGAGGAGCGGGGTTTTGGCTTTAGGAATTAGGACCAAAAATAAAACCCTCTGCTGAAAACCATGCAGCGCTGGGAATCTTGAGAAACACTCCCGCCCAAACACACAGACGGACTTCCTTGGCTGGAAAATTAGAGATGGGTATTGGAGCAGGCGTGGGCGGCAGATCACTTATATAGACTTTGCAGAAACCGATGCTGCCTTGACATAGACATCTCCCGGGCTCAAATAACCAGTGACTTACACTGGTGTAAGCAAGAGCAGATCCCAACGGGCCGTCCAAGCCCAGGTAGTTCAGGAGGAAGCCCCAGAGTCACCAGGGATAACCATGTGGGTGAGGAAGCTGGGCCAGTGCTGCTCAGTTTAAGGTTCCCACCGGTATTTGACTTTCAAACTAAGTTCTCTCAGATGTCTTAAAAACATAAGGTCTGATTCTGCTCTTTCTTGAACTGGTCTAAGAAAAGAAAGAGTGCCCTGAAGTTAATGATGAGCTGGTGCAGATCATGCCTCCTTGGTGGTCCTACTTGGTGCACTCATCATTTCCAAGATAAGCCCCAGTCCTCACCGCAGCAAAGGGCTCATTTTGTGAAAAGGCTTAAAATGCCGGATCGCTGCCAGGCGCAGATGTCACTAACCAGGTTGGTTAGTCACCACTTCGTCCTGGCACCCTCACGACAAAGCCTGTGACACAGCAGCCCTTCAGCAGTACTGCTTCGTACCGCCCCAGAGCACGTGTAACAGCTCTGGTCTACGGCAGGGCAGGTTCAGCTGATGGTAACTGGGCTTTGGTAAAAGCAAGAAAGGAATGACTTCTGGGCAGTTTTCTGTTTATTCCCTCTCACAGCATGACTTAAAACATCCTGTCTGGATAGTTTTGCGTAAAATGAATCCAATTTCATTCTATACTGCTGAATACATTGGATTAATTCTTTAACCTTAATTGTTAATCCTAGTTCGTTGACCTGTTCCTATACGAAATGCAGCTGGAGTTTGAGAGGATTGAGTGGGAGATCAAGGAGCAAACTAGAGGTGTGTTTGTACAGATTAAGATTGAAATCATGGAAGAAAGGCTTTTCAGCTAGGACCAGCAAGCAGGCAGCTGTCTGCCGGTGCAGAAGCCCTTATGCCAGAAACTCTAAGCCCCACAGATCTAAAAATCTCCTGATCTTGCAAAACTACCCTAAAATTAGTGTATCACTTACATTCACCATGCACAAGCAGCACGGCCATTCCCCTGATCGGGGCAGCTCCAGCACAGGCAGATGATGGTTTTTCCACCCGTGATTTGGCTACACACTTGCGACACGGGTGGGTGGACCATGGGCTGAACTACTGTGTCTCCAGGCAGGTACTGACCCCAGGGCCACCACCACTGTGTTGGCCCATCTGCTTTTTAATATTTTGAGGTCTTTCCTCAAAACACTCTTCTGGCAGCTACGAAGCCCCGTGCTGCCTGCTGGACCAAACACCTCCCATAGCCTCAGGTAGGCACAGTGTGTAGCCCAACTAGGGCCAACCTCTTTTCTTTAAAGATAGTTTCCACATTTTTGATATTGATACATGTTGCTTTGGCTTCTGGCCTTTGTCACCTATGCTGGAAAATGTCTGGTGTTGCAAGACCGTTTTGTGTCACTAGCTTAACAGGTGACACGAGGCTCTGGTGTGTCTCTCTGTTCAGATGTGTCCCCAAGACTTTGCCCCTCCATCTGCCTCTTTGGATGCATCAAAAAATACCTACGGCTTTTGAAAGCCCATAGAGTCAGTCTCTAAATTCATATTTGCAGAAAAACATTAATGTTTGCATGTGGTGTCAGAACAAGATAAGTGTCTATGCAATTAAGAAACAGCTGTTGCTGGCAGTTTGCCCCAACCAGTCTCAACAAGGAGCAAGACAGGTAGCCTGCTTTCATCAGACCCTGGAATCCCTTTCAAACCACCCCAGAATATTCACACCAAGACAATAAAATAAGCATTTTTATTAGCCTGTAGGAATGGCACATTGGTTTGGGTCCAAAACACGAGATTAAGTTGTTCTAAGACATAATGCGCTGTGGCGAGGACAGCATGTTTCCACAAACAACACCTGGCAGAAGGAATTAAAAACAATGCTGAAATCGTGCCAGTCTAAAGATTTTCTGAAGTTGATAGCGATGCGAAACGAGGACAGGTGTGGCCATATTTTCAAAATCGCCCAGGGCCAGTGTTTCAGGAACTTGGCAGCAACTGGAAGGGCCAGATTTTCTAAGGAGGTCAGCATCCAAGATGAGGAGCTTGCTTGAAAACCTGTCCCATAATATCTAGCAGAGAAATACATACCTTGAGGGTGTCGCAAATGTTTCCCCACTGCACCAAACACAAGGAGACCTAAGACCCTTCTCCAGACCCCTGGACACAGCCTGGCAGTGCTAACTACCTCTCCTACTGCCATTCAGAGCCAAAGGAGGAATCCCTTTGAGTTACCTGGCAGCTTGTGGCTTGAAAGCAACTACTGTCATTTCTGGAATAAAATCTGTGCAATTCCCTTCTTTTTGCTTTCTCTCCTTACCTCTTTTCTTTCACTCTTGCTTTTTTTTCTGGAGTTGGCTTTAATTTCCAAAGCATTATGATTTGCAATTGTGATTCATTAATTGTATTATAGCGGGGAGCATTCCCAGCGTGGTGCTGGGAGCTGTACAGACACCTCCGTCTGTCCTGCTTTCCCTACGCAGGGCTCAGGCAGGGTGGAAGCAAGCCAGCTCCTCTGAGCCAGAGCGGGTTCCTCACCCTGCCTGCCAGGGCTGATGCTCTATATGAAGAGGTGCCTCCAAACCACCTCTGTCCGGCCTTGGGAGAGGTGGGAGTTGGATCTCGGCACTTGGCGTGCTTCATACTGGGCTGAACCAAACCCAGACAGGGACACCCATAAATTCTGGGAAAGTCTGGTTCTGAACTCTGTGGCTTGGACTCCTCTTTAATTACAGGTCACTGGTAAAGCTGGTTGGAAAATGTTATATATATTCTCTGCAAAAACGGTTGTTCAGTTAACAGTTTTTCACAGATTTTGTTCCTTGATTATTATATCTTTTGATTGAGGCCTCACATAGATTTCGTTGTCCATTTTTTCACTTAGCTTCCATTTTTCCAATAGAGGAGCAGATTAAGTGACAGAAAATCAAAACCCTCATGTGCATTTTTGTCCAAAAAGTTGGAAAATTCCAACCAAAACAAAGAAGTACTTTAGCCAAGAGCCATTTTTGTCAATGAAGCGCTCTGTGAAAAACAAAATTGAAACCAGCCCTGGTCCCAAAGCTAAACTGGCTGCCACCGCATCCACAAAGCGCTGCGCGAAGAAGTCACCCCAGCACTCGCCCCCTCGCTGCTCTCCAGCCCCATACCCAGGGCTGTTGTCCTCTGCCGAGAAACCCCACCGCACAGCTGGAGGTGGTGCAGGCTCTGCCGACCTCCTGCCAGCTCCTGCCCCGGGTGTTATCCCCACTTCTTCCGTGTCTTCAGGGCTGGAGAAAGTCGTAGCCGCTGCAAATGCAGCGCAGAGTGTGCAAGTGGTGCCGTGCTCGGGAGGATGATCCAAGCAGGCAGACGTTCCCGGGAAGTGAAGGGTGTGGAAAGAGAATTCGTGCAGCACGTCAGTGGAAAAAAAAAAAAAAAGAAGGCCAAGTGTCTTAAGCAATGGTGCTTCCTGCAGAGCCAAACAACAGTGAGGACAACCGCCTTTGGGAATTGATGATGTAGAAGTGCTCTTCTACCGGAGGAGGAAGCGAGGAAGCGGGAGGAAGCAAGTCAGCAAGAAAGGCCAACGCTTCTGAGCCGCTTGACCCACATCCCATTGAAGTCTGCATTTTATTATTAGAATCATTATTATTTGTATTGTGGTAGCATCAAGTGGCCCCAACTGGAAGACAGCCTCATTGTACTAGGCGCTAAACAAACACAGAATAAGAGACACTCCCTTCCCCATGGGATTTGCTGGCAGAGAAGACGCGCAGAGGGCTGCAGAGGACAGGAAATTATCATTTACTGGCATTCATTGTAAGTATAACGGCACTTCTGTGCTAATGAGACTGTCTCCCACTACCCTCATTCCCATCCAGGGCCTGATCCGAAACCTGGTGGAGTCAGGGGAAACGTGGACTTGAGCACAGCACAAACCACCACATTTATTTTGCTCCCTTCCTGCGTGTCTGTCCACACAGCTCCTAAATATGCAAGAATTCTGGTTTCCAGCCACCACTGGCTGAATAAAGATGCAGCCTCGAGACAGAGGAGAGACGGGGAGATATGTTTGCACTCCTCCCGGAGCTGGTAAATCTAATTTTAGGTTTATCAGCCTTGATTAAGCCCTTTTAAAGACTGACCCAGGTGGGGAAATCTAACTATGCAGCTGTGCAGAGGCCACGCACAAGGATCACGAGTCTCTCCGATTCCCCCGGCCTTCAGCTTTATAAACTGGAGATTACTACAGCAGCCTCAGAAGGGAAACTTGAGATAGATCCAAGGTTGACAGGTCTTCCTGGATTAAGGTCACTTGTTTTAAAAATTATTTATTTCCACATTCGACATTTTATATCTAAATGGCTGGGAGTCACTGCATACATCTCCAGGGAAAGTGGGACAGGAAAGCAATATTCTCCAGGGACCCGAATCCCAAAAGACAGCCCTTGTGCTGCCAGGTATGTGACAAATAATCGTTCCAATTTACACCATTTTTCATTCCTTTATTTTATTCAACTGACTAGTACCAGAAGTCCAAATCTGGCAGGTGATGAGCACTTTGAAATCCATTTGAAATGACGGGAGCTGCAGAAGAAACTTAGCAACACTGAGCTGCGGTGGACGGTGCTCTGAGGGAGGCATCACCCTCTGCTTCAAAGGCAAGGTCCAAAACCTTACAGTGGGTCATAGCAGAAGATTCCTTCCTTATCCATAAGCAGTCTGCTTGTGGACTGACACATAAGACTATACATTCCCAATGCTCTTGCTGAGCCTGACCAAAAGTCTCTGCACAACCCAGCTGAAAAAAAAGCTAGTGCTCCAACACCGCTCCCTCTGCAATGCGTGGGAGTTTTGCCATTTGCCATGGGCATGATCAAGGCTGTTGTTGATGGAGGTGGAACAGAGCTACTCAAATCTCAAGCAGAAAAAATCAAGTGTGCTGCTAGTGAAATCCAACCTGTGTCGCTGCATTTCTGACCGAGAAGCCGTGGGTCTTTTCTCTCATTTGTATGTCTGGCACACGTCCGGTGGGCAGCGTTGTGCTACATGGGGCTGGCTGGCATGGTAGAGCAAGGGCTCCAGCCGTAGCCTGTGGCCAAAGGCCATCCTAGGGTTATGCTGAGTGTGGATCCACATTCCCACCATCCATGCAGGGCTGCTCTTCATCTTCTGCTTGTTAACCCTGTGCCAGACACAACCAACCCACCACCTGCTCTCCCCATACAGGACCATGGCACAGAAGGAAAAACGCAGCACCACGCTGCAAAACCTGAGCCACAGCCATGGGGTCTGTGATGGATCAGTGAACGGCATTTAGCAGGTCGCTGGGAGAGCTGCATCGTCCGGCAGATGCTGTCCTAAGACTTATAGGCATGTTCTAGCAAGGGCTGAGAGCGAGCAGCTCCCCACAGCCTTCCCCAAAGCACCGCGGAGGTCTACCTGCTGCTGTCCCTGGAAAGGTGACATGAGAGCAGACAAACACAGCAGCTTCTGCCCAGGTTTGTGGCAGTTCTGAGAACAGGAAACTCTCTAGACAATTGTTCGGAGAGGTGTGGGCAGGGAACCATTTGTAGGCAGAGACCGAAAAGAGAGAAATCTTTTCCAGCCCAAAGTGACCCCTAACCCTTTTCATTGTGCACAAGGTATCTACCTTATCTCTGACTTGAACTATGCTTCTTTTTCACAGGAAGACTTATTTTGGTACTTAAGCATCAAAATGAAGTACTCAAATGGTGATGAAGTCAAATACTCAAAAGACAGGAATTGCTACTAAGAAAGAAGGATGCTCATGGCGTCTATTCAAATGGATATGTGCCCTCATGTTACGATGTTATCTTCTACCATATGGCTACGCACAATTTTCCTCGTAGGGCTCCTGTCTCTTTCCATGTACAAACTTGCTTAGTGAACCATTATTCAACCTCTTGTTCTTCCTTGTTGTGCAATGTGTGGCCCCATGCCTTATTTACTGCACACTATTCAATTCCTGCTATGAAGACAGAATTATTCATTTCCTTATGAGCTCTCGTAGGGCACTGATGACAAGCATTAGTGGATTTATTTTTCACCATTCCCATGAGATGTGGGGGTGGTATTATGCTTGATTTATAGATGGTATTTGAAGCAGAGAGAAATCAAGTCCAAAAGTATTCACCAATTCTGGTTTTGGACACGATGCGCCTGCGATCATAGTTCCATGAAGTCCCCTCGAAGCCCGGCTGTCTTCAGATCCAGTCGGGAGTCAGGAACTCAGCGACTGAAGAATGTATATTTAGTGACCATCTGGGAATATTTTACTTAAGTGACTTGCCTAATTCTGCTCAACAATTCTGTAGCAGAGGCAAGGATTTTACGGACATTTTTCCAGGTCGGTTTTCAGCTGCATTAGCTCGTTCTTTGTCTAATTTCCTCCTTAATTCACTACATTCTTCCCACCTTCTGCAATAAATGGAGTAGAGGCCCATCAGGCTATAGCCTCCATCGCCTTGCAGTCCTAATTAATAGGCTCTTGCCTACCTGCTGATAGAAACTGAGGGGGAAACAAGGACGTGGGTATATCTTTTGTAGTAAATGGGTTTGTGCGGGCCACAGTAGGATGACACAGACAGATCATCAGGTCTGTGTCTTCTCTGGTTCCTTCCACAACTCCTACTCGTTTCCAGTTCTAGTCTGTCTCCCTGCTCCCCTTCTGCACATATCTCCTGTTCCATCCTCTAATGCATAGCCAAGATTTCTGCCCTCTCTTCTCTCCTGCACTGGCATCCATTTCCAGTTTCATTGCCCAAACTTTACTCTGCAAGATTGCCACAGCTTCCAGCTCCTCTCCATGTGCAGTACACGAAGCCGTCGGACCCACACTGCCTGCAGCACCCATGGGCTGCGGTGACAAAGCCAGCTCTGCTCAGTGCCGCTGGGTGCTGGGCTGATGCCTGCTCTGCCAGGCCAGGCCATCCATGGAGGACAATTGAGCATCCAGCAGGTCTCTTCTGAGCCCTTCCAAATTGCAGTCCTTCATATAACTTGGGCAAACTTGAGTGATTTTTTTTTTTTTTCCAAAAATACTTCCCTTCCCTTGCCAAATTTCAGGTTTCTCTTCTGGAAAGTAAGGATGTTTCTCAGAGGAAAAGTCAACAGAGTTATTCCAAAAAAGGCAAAATAACCTATTTTACTCTGTCCTCATTTCAGAAATCGCTGAATGGTTTCACTTGATTTAATTTAAATCAAAAGAGCGAATAAAACCTCAAGGCAAACCAGACCATGGCAGGCTTTTGACAAGAAAAGTTTCAACCCAAGTGATGAAAGTTTGGCAAAGATTTCAGCGAGCCTTAACATCGAGGTGAGCTATAGCACCAACTGTAATAGCTGTGTTTTACTCAAGACAACTGCAGTGACCTCATACTGTTTTGCAACTAAAGAAAAAGTGAGACGAGACAGTGATATTAAAGGTATTAAATCATTAAAGATTGCAGAGGTGGTAATCTTTGGTTCAAAGTGTTTGCACACTCTTGTGCTGCCAGGCAGAGATGGCTGAAGGTAGGGCTGAGCGCTGCATCCCTCAGCAGGGACACGACCACGCCTGGAGCTCTGTCCCATACACTGGCTGCTCTGAGATTCCCAGAGAGAAAGTTAGACCAAGTCTTTGTAGCTCTTCCTTTCATTTCTTACAGTGGATTTCTGGGTGTGGAAATAGTCTAGAACAAAACTGAATCACTCCCATGGATCTTTTAAAACTAAACAGGCTTTAAAGGGGAAAGCTCTTCTTTTGCAAAAGCAGGGCTGGCTTGAGTCAGGGACCCATGTGAGGCGATCACTGAAGCAAGGGGTTAGTAAAGGAAATGTAGAACAAGTTCTGTCTTGAAAAAGGCAACAGAAGTCAGGGAAGAGGGTACAGTTTATCTAAAGTTTTAACCTGGTGGATGGAGCCACGGCAAGGGGAGCATTCCAGTAAAGTAGGATCTGTCTGGCTTATCCAGGAGACCCTTTCTGAAACCAGCCTCAGATGTCAGGAGGGCTGCTTGCCTTTTGTAAAACTCTTGTAGTGACCTGCTCACTGTTTAACAGACGGCTGGCAATGCACTTTGGCTGTGTGAACCTACAAAAACCAGAGATCAATCGGGACACAAAATTCAGATGTGATAAGCTGGCAAACCATCTCTAGCTTCAGGATTTATCAGCATGAGTCTAAATTCATTACCAAGGCCTAAAGCAATGGCTCTCTTTCTAGTGGCAGATACTAATCACGGAAGTCCTTGATCCTGCAGGTTCCAAAAAAAGGGAATAAACCCCTCAAGGCTATTCCGTACACTCCTCTTGACGTTAATACATGCTGTTCAGTTCAGCTTTGCATCAGCACAACTCTTCGCCCATGCACATGCTTTGGGACAGGTAGCATTAGTGCCCAGCAGTTGCTTTTAATTGCTGTGCGGTTAAGGAAATTTTCACAAGAGGATATATATTGCTCATAAACTTTTCCTTTAAAAAGTCTTCTGTTTAGAGAACAGAATAACAACCGTCCCTTAATATAATATATTTAAACATCATGATAAAAATCCTCTCTGGAGAATCTGACAACACACTATTCCACCAACATTATAATGGATGGTTTTCTTCTTTTAAATGCCTTGCCATTAAAGTTTAACGAGCAATACTTACTTTCATTCTAAACTTATTTTTCTCCTTGACAGATTGGATACTTAGTTTGGATTTGTTAACACAGCTAGTCATAAAAATGTCTGCTTCAAAGAAACTGATAGATACTGTCTTCAGGAAATTGGGCTTTGATGCCTTATTTGATTTCCATGGTAAAATAAGTTTATATTTTCTTATTTGGAAGAAATGAACATGAAGTGCTATACAGAGCAAGCTAATAAGCTCATGCCCCTTTTTATTTGCCTGGAATTTAAGTTTATATCAAGCATAACAGATTGTGTAGCTCAGAAATGTCCTAGCTCAGGACTGTACTTTTTAACGACAAGGGGGTTCGTTTGTGGAATTTCTGATCTAGCGTTAGCTGTTTGCAGGACTTTCCACCTTCTAATCCTTTACTTTAAAAATATGTAGTGGTACAAGGAGTAACCAGAAATGAAATTGCAACTAAGGCTCACATCTTTATGTAGAGGTTATTTATGGCATCACACATCTTACCCAAGTGTCTGGTAAATGTCCTTTGTAGTGTTTCCAGTTTGCATGGTTTTACTTTGAATCTCACAGTACTAATATTTCTCTTAACCTTTCAGTTTCCTCCCAAAAATTATTTCTATCCTTAAATTTGGAAAGGAAAGACTGAACTTGTGAATTCTCATGCTTCAAGACAAATATACATTTTTTTGAACCATAAATAAAAAGAAGCTGCAAGGAAGGAGGGATGAGCCTGACTCATGATTTTTCTTACATTCAATTTGTCCTTCCTCTGATAGACTCAGGCTCTCTTAGAATAGTCTCTATGATCTTGCCAAGCTTTGTGCCTCAAGAACAAACATTTGAGGAAAATCTCCTTGACCCCCCTTAGTGCTGTGGTGCCTAACGGGTTGGTACGTTGTTAAGAGTTACAGTAGAGAAACAAAGCGAGCGATTCAAAGACTTGCTAGAAATATTCACAGGAAAAAAATGCTGAGCAAGGACATTCAGAATTTCTTTAGCATCATTTCCTTACAACAGCTGCCATCATTACCCTCCTCTCCAAAGCTGAGCTACAGTACCTACTGATGAGCCTTTTCCTAGCTCAGACGAGGGCAACAGGCAACCGCTTGATATTTGAAGACACTAAGATCCACTGGAAAAGAAAAAAGCAGACCACAAATAGACGGTAGAAACCCATACAACATTGCAGCAAACATTTCCTAATTTACTGCAATGCCAGAAGATGATTCACCCCAGTGTTCCTGTTGCATAATCTTCCCCGCAGCTCAGGAGAGTGAAACTAGAAAACCAAAGGTCTTGCTGGGCTTTCAGTGACATTTATGTTTAGACTGAACTTTCAGTTAGGAAAGTGTGAGTTTTTCTCTGATGACAAAGGAGGGGGAACTGATATAGTAAGGCGTTGTTTCAGAAATGATAAACTACTGAGTGTACCAGATTGGCATCTCCTTTGGCCCAGCGTAAACCCCGAGCCAGACCACAGGCTTCATTTGCCCTTCCTGACTTCCACACCGGTCCCGTGGCAATGACAATTCATCCCGTTCAGCCTGCCTGGTCCCTGGGGCATCACAGCTGGGCCCCGAGAGCCATAACGCCCCTCCAGATAACCCACGCCAGGGTTCCCCAAGGCTTGGTTATCGGGGTGGAAGGTACTGTGGGGGGTCCCCCCACCACAGACCTTGCAGCAGCAGCCAGAGGTCTGGAAACTCCAGGCACATGTTTGCTCTGCCTGAGCATTGTGCACATGGTAGGTCCAACGCTTTCCGAAAGCACCGGGCTTGCTGCACGCCTGCAGGATCTCCCAGGCTTTCAGGGAGCCCCGGGCGTAAGCAAAGCTGCCAAACTGCCTGTGTAGTCACCAGGGAAATTCCACCCAGGCAGCCGCTTGCCGGAGAGAGCAGGGAGAAGGGAGTAAGAAAGCAGCAGGCAGCAAGGATTGCTACTTCAGAGCCTCTGAGGGGTGTCATATATCTAAAACTATGTGTTTGAGAGGCCCAATCTACTCTTTTATTCCTTAAAATCAAGTCAAGTGAATTAGTGAATGCTGCCCATCTTCAAAGGAGTGTCAGGCTGAAGACTCTACATTCTTGTTAAGCTAAGTTATGTCGGGTTAGTGACCGGGTGCCAGGCATTTTTCCGTGCCGATTTGGTGAATACTGTTTCAGAAGAGCCAGTGTGAGCAGCACACGAGTCCTCCACACCTCAGCAACTTTCTGCTCTCTGTTACACCAGAGTGAACCAGGTTAGTTCCTCCTTCAGGGCAGCATTACTACAGGCAATGTCATTTCTTCCCCTCTCTGTTGACAGTAGAAAAAATTTCCTTTATTCAGAGAAGAAAAAAAAAGCTAAGTATTCTGAGGGTGGCTTTGTTCTTTTCAGCGTCTCTGTTTCTGTGGGATTTCCACTGTTGCTGTATTCACATCCCCTCCTTCCAGCTGATATGTGGCATGGTCTAAATGAGCTGCCCCTTGACAATTTGTGGGGCAGATAAGACATTTGCTGAGCAGTTGTCTTGAAGCAATGCCCTTTTCGGTAGGGACGGATGCTCTTCAGCACAGCCTTGGCTCTGCAGGTGCGTGGCCCTGACTCACGAGGCAGAGCTGTCTCTTTCCTGCAGCAGGGGAATTCTCCTGCTGGCTCTCTGCCCCGTGCTCTGCCCTCTCGCCAGGTCTGGACGTGCTGTCTGCATCTGAGGCTGTATCTAAAGCATCCATGGGCGCGGCCTTGAGGAGGAAAGTGGGTGATCCCCAGGTGATCAGCAACAGCTGCTGTCAAAAGCTACGGGGAATCCCGAACTAAAGAGGCTTTAGGGTTTGAAAACAAAAGGACGGACTGAGGGCAACCTCAGTCAAATGGAGAACACTGCAAGCCTTGTGTTAAGGTTAGTGAAATGAAGGTTCCTTGCATTTTGCCGGCAGAGACCACAAACCCAACAAGCAGCTGCCTGTGGGTGAGAAAGGGCTGCCTGACTCACCGCCTCTGAACACTTCTTCGTGCCACCATGGGATGAGAGCGGAGAGCTGAAGTAGAGCTTTATCCCTACGAACTAGGGTGACGCTGAAGTAGAAGCATATGCCAAAAAGGGAACAAAAACTCATCAACTCAACCACAGCTGTGGCTAGAGAAGGGAAGATGGGGTTTCACAGCCTCTCTCCTCTCACATCGGGACTGCGTGCCATAGGGTAGGAGGGGTAACCCACAGTGCTCCCACCCAGGCATCGGCTCTCTGTGGCTGGCAGATAGAGCTTTGCAGCGTGATTCCCCCCTCCCGCTACAATCAGTGCCCTCAGCAGCAATGTAGCCGAAGAGTTGTGTCATTTGGATGAGGATGGGGATGAAGAGCCCTGCCAGCAGGCAAAGACATCAAGGTGTAGGTGCCTCCTGCATGCCTAAAACTGTTACATTAAATGGAAAGTTATCCCTGAGTGGTAAGCAGAAAAAGAGCAAACTGGGTGCGTTGGTGGAAAGGTCTTAGTTGATAGCCTGAACAGAGAGACAAAAAGCTGGGCCTGTGTTGGTAAAGATGATGCTAAGAGAGCTCACAGGGGCTGCAGATCACTCTGAGGTCCTCAGCTGCATGATATAGCAAAAGGGAAAATATAAGTCTGCATGTGTTTAGAAGCTACCTGAGAGGCCGTAATTCATACCATAAACAATTTGTGTGTCATGTTCTGTACGCTGAAGATTTCAACTAAAGAATGCAGCTCTCCCTTGCACTGATGAGCAAGATGGTGTCACAGCTCACTCAGAGAGATGGAGTTGTTTGGAAATGATGGGAATACCTACCCAAAAGGAAACTTTATAAATCACAGGTATTCTGGACTAAAATACTTGTGGAATATTCAAGACTTGGGAGGAGGGAAGTGTCTTCAGAATTGCTGAAGGACTGATAATTTTCTATGCCAAGTCTCAGCTTGAAGCATTTATGGCCAAGTTATTAAATGGTGTCTATAATGCTTCTAATGGAAAGGCTGGCACCACCTTAACTGTAGGAACTCTGGCAGGGGCTGCTCTGGCTCTGAAACTAGCATCAGCCGTGGCTACAGAAATAGGAAACAGCCTCTTGTTTGTTCCTCATTCTGAAGCAGGGAGGGCATATGTGCCTCCCGTAGAGAACCCCTTCTTCCTCTTATATCCTCTAATTTGTAATCTTTAATATCCTGTTTTAACTAGAAGTTAAGATTTTAGCTTCATCACACTGCCCACGTACTAGGAGGATGAAACAAACACGGCATTGGCTGCACATTAAGTTCGAAGTCCTGCAAAACAAATAATACATGTTGAAGTATTCACTCAAATCCGTTCTAAATCAGGAAAAGAATATAAAGATGTTTCAGTGTTTTGATGGACAAAGCCAGATTTAAGCATACACTTAATTTATTTGCAAACTTTGGGCCCAAGGCCTGCTCCAGAAGTGCTACAAGATGTTCCCTCTTAGAGAAGATCTTTTAGAGAATTCTCTTTCCAGAGTCTAATATTATTATTCTGTCTTAATTCATTACAAGCTGGACTTTGCCATTTCCATTAATGCAAAACCATCCCTTCACGCTGAGATGAAAATAGCTAAAAGTAAATATCTAATTTAACTCTTAAAATGAAAAGAATGTTTGGGAGGATATGTTACCAGAGAGTGTAGGTTCTGCAGTGCTTGTTTTCTATTTTATCTGTGTTAACTGCTGGAGCATTCAGGCCTTTGACATGCATTGTTCACTGGGAATGAAATTGCACACTGTCATAACAGTCTAATAACAGCACTGAATTTCTGCAGAACTTTACCTCTTTTCTAGAAGATAACATCTCTTTCCTTCCAAGGATAAAATAGCTTCCTTTCTTGCAGCGGTACATATAATGGTGCGATTGCTTGATGGGGATGTCAAGTTCCCCTGACTATTAAGGAGAGGGGAAATGTCTTTGTTACACATTTCTGTTCTCCTTTTATCCTCTTCAGAGAGGCCCCCAGCTCAATCTAAACAAAATAAAGCCAGGGTATCATTTAAAAACAAAACCATTTTGAAAGCTCTTTGATCTGCCTGACTTCCTGTCAAATACACAATCGACTGTTTCTCTACATCCTCGACCACTACAGATCTGATTTTCTCTACAGTTTATATTGTCTTTGGCACTACACAAAATTAACATAGCCTTGGCTATAAAAATCTCTTAAGGACAAAGAAAGTCAACCTCTGCTCAGCTTCACCTTTGCCTTTCTGTGTCCTCTTCTTTTCAGCTCTGCATCCTTTCTTTTTACATAAGAGGACCCTGAGGTTGGTCCGTCTGTTTTGTTGAACTCCGATTTTCCAACTCTTCTGTCAGTCCATCCTCCCCTTTCCCCACTCCAGTGAAGATCCCTTATACATGTTAACCTTGGAAAAACCTCAAGGCCTCGTCACTCAGCAACTCTTTTTCTTTTGCATCTACACACTCTTCTGGTTTTTGGTTTTTTTTCCCCTGAGAAGCCTCTCCTGCCCAGCTCCACCAGCACTGCTACCAGGTCACTCTGTTGACCTTGCTCTTCTCCTCGACCACGGTGACTTTCTCCTCCACTCCTGCCCGAGGCCGCACCGTCCTCTGGGTGGGGAAGAGCATCGTTTACCCCTCCCGGTGCCTCACCGCTGGCCCTGCATGGTCGGGCCCTCCCGTCCCTTGGTCCCTTGTCCTTCCCTTTCTCCTCACCTCTGACTCTTCACGCAGCTCAGCGCTCAGCTGCAGCTCAGCCCTGCCGTTTTCCCTTTTCAGAATTTGAAGTTTTCCAGTCTATTCATGATGCCATTTCTTCTCTCAATTGGCTTTATGCCTTCATCCTCACTCCATTGTAATTTGAACAATTGCCTTTTTTCTTTTTTCTTTTGTTCTTTTTTCTTTTTTTCCTTTTTTTTCTTTTTTTCTTCTTTTTTTTTGAGGGGATGAGAATGGGTGGATGGGAATGAGACAGTTCTCTGTCAACTTTCTGCTCCTTAAGCTTATCTCTTAACTGCCCAGTGTTCATCAGTTCTGGTGTGTTAATGACTCAGGCAACATATATTAATGATTTAGGGTGAGAAGGGAGTTATATCTGATATAGATGAATAGATGGTAAGGTATTTAGGTCTTAATGTATTTGTGCAAAGCACTGCACATAATCTATTGAGCTATACAAGTAGGAACAGGGAAGTCTAATCCTCTATACTGGCAAACTGTTGACTTGGTCTCTTCCAGATTTAATTACATTGAAGAAAAACAAAACATTGTAGCTTTAAGGACTAACTGCTCCATTAAGTGTAACATTTTAAGCAAGAGAAATGTTCGCACACAATGGAAAGACACATAATGTTGCTCCATGCACAAATCAGATAAATTGTTCTCTAGCTTTAGTGACAGCAGAGACAAAAGGCTCTGTCTCCCACATTGCGGCAGCAGCATCTGGGTGGCTGCCTTCAAATTTCTCCCCCTACTTGAGGCCTCTCTGTGTTCAAATAGCAGGAGAAAGAACATTGTTTCACGTACCTCAGGTAGTACCAAAATCGGCTAAGGCCCGAAGCAGGCTGTGAGAGCGTGATGGATGCAAGTTTTGACATGACAGTGCAAAAGTGGGAATAGAGTTTGCATGCATCGTGGGGAGATTTGCTGTCAGAATAATAGATCTCATGGGGTTTTGAGTGGCTGATCAGAGAATTATTTTGCAACTTGCCTGGTTTCCCTTCTTGCCTCAGAGGTATCTTATAAAATGAAGCCAATATTTCATAAAACAAAGGGCCCAGAATATCAAAACAAATTGCTACGTAGCACAGTCACTCAGGTTACCAAGTACCAACCAAATGCAGAGCAAAGGCCAAATTCTCAGCTTACCTAAATCCATTCAAATCCTGCCTCGCACTGCAGCAGCTTTGTGTTTATCCTGCCTTGCAGAGGTCTCGCAACCCCAGCAGCAATGGCCCTTTTCAGGATTCTCCTCCCATAGAAGCACAAACGGATGATGAAGAAATGACATTGACATTGGATCTTCTTCTTCCCTGCTCACAGCACCCTTATAGCCTCCTCCCCCCTGCTCCGCAGCCCCCGTTTTAATAGCCAGTGGGAACTATGGACAACCGGGCAGCGTGTAAAAGCCACCCTCCACGCGATGCCAGGCTCCAGACCCAAGAGATCCCCAGGTTACAACTGAATAATCTCGGAGGAAAACTCACAACTCTCAGAATCGTCAGAAGAAATCAAAAATGAGCTGACTAATTTCAAATGTGCCTCAATCTCCACCTCAGCAAGCTTGGTTAAGTTTTTAAAAAACAAGCCAGAAAACACAAGCGAAACCAAAACCCGAAATCAGAGTTGAAAAAGACCCTCTTTCTACCCTTTCATTGCAAATTTAGTTTCTAGCCTGGCTTCCTTTCTTTTAAGAATAGTGCATCTCTTTGGAAACGATGGGTTCTGTGAACCTTTGTACCTCTGGCTTGCCATTACCGCATCTGGTCAGAAAGAGTGATGGTACGGGAGGCGAGTTAACCATTTCTCATTTACTGAGTCAGCTCCACTAAAAGAAAGGTCAGCCAGGAGGTCAGCCCCTATAGACCAGAGCAGAGATACGGGCCCATTTACTAAACATATGCTTTATCTAGCAGCACATTCAATATCCTGTAAGTATATAGCATAGTGAAATTTCTGCCTAAACTGAGTGTTACTAATATTTTCTTTAGCCTCTTGTTATAAAAATCTCCTTACTTTCAGCAGTTTGTCTACATGACTAAAGGTCAAGTGTTCTGGGCTTAGGCCATAACAATTTACGCAGTATTACAAGTGATACTGAAATGTATACGCATTTTTTATGTGAATGTATATGAGAAAGCAAGGAATCAATGGACATTTAATAACTGACTTATAGCATTCTGTGTTTTTTGACCCAGGGATCTTCAAAACCTTTACAAACTCTGATTTCTTGCCTGTAACGGGTTTTGGATCAGCCCCCCCAAGATAAAAAAGCCTGTTCTCTTATAGCCAGCTCCTTCTTTGCACTGTAGGCGTAAATTACATTTTACTTTCTGTAAGTGGGGAGCTGCAAACAACTCTGGTGCCTTTGGGGTAGGCGGCAAAAAGAAGTATGGCTGATTCTAAATAAAAGTTACTTGTCAGATCAACCTTGATAGCAGAGATAATGAGGGTGATCACATGGGAATATAGATTCAGGGTTTAGTTTAATCATCGTTCCGTATCAGCTGCACTGATCCAGTTCTGCATGACTAAGTCAAATAAATGTTAGGTAACTGAAATTATCTCTAGCCTCCTTACTTTTCACTCCCCCCTCCAGAACCCACAGCATTTGTTTTGGTGACTTTAAAATAGGTAAATCTACAAAGGACATCTGTAAGTGCTAATAAGTAAACAGAGGACAGAGTTTTCATGAAGAGGTATCTGAAGTTAAGCTGTGAAAGAGATTTCTAAAGGCAAAATATAGATGTAAGGTCATAAAAATCACATGTGCCTTTGAAAATCTCTATCAAGGCTGTACCCAGGTGCCTAAATTGGCTTCCATTAACTTCACAGGGACTCTCTGAGTGCTGAAGCATGTGATTTTCAATTCTACTCCCAACTCTGGGGGGGGGAAAGACTATCAATATTGAAAAAATTGCTCTTTGATACATTACAAAAAGCCTTATAACCAGTGAGGTGGCATTATCTTTAAAAAATTCCCCAAACCTCATATCAAAACCAACAAGAAGCCTTAGGTAGGCAGCTTTGAGCTCTGGTTTGAAATCTTGATACAGGTCCAAATTTTGCTGGTTAGCTCATCCTAAAAGGATAAATAAATAGTGTAGGATCCCAGCATGTTACAATAAAGCAGTGTTTGAGGTTTCCTTAATTTGTTCAGTATCTCAGGTAAATTTATAATTAATTGCATTTTCTCCACAGCTCTGGTTTCTTTTGCACTGTTCCTACCTCTCACAAGTTTACTGCAAGCCTCACACAGGTGATGTTTCTTAAAGCCCTTAGCTCCCAGAAACATATAATTGCATCAGAACCTCAGCCTTCATCTCATTTCATCTCTTATGTGGGCTGAGACAAGGTAGGTAACATGAACCCTTTGAGATGTAAAAAGAGCAGAAAAAAGGAAGTGGCGTTATTATTTTAATTTAATTGCTACAACTTTAAGCCCATTTGATGATATGCTGGGGTCTTGACTCAGGAGTTTTTAATGCTTGAGTTGGTAATTCTGCTTTTAGCCTCCATATCAAGTACTACACTGTGTGCTTAAACTGAATTTGATTTGAGTTTCATTTTAATTTAGGGCAGTCTGCCCAGATTGCTTTCCCCTCTCCTGACAGACTTGGCAATGCTTTAGCAGGGCCCTGAGAGCGTTTCAGCCTCGCTAGCAAAGAGCCCTCACACAAAGCACTTTATTCCCCCCCCCCCCCCCCCCCGACCAAATAAACAAGGAGTAAACATCCCTCCTCTCGCACACACGGAGCAGGAGCGATTTTGGGATTCTCTTCCCCTTCTGTGCCATTCCTATAGCCTAAGTAGGACTTGAGCTTTACAAAAATTTTATGAAAAAGCAAAGCTGCATTTTCGCAATAGCAAGCACCCAGAAGAAGACTAAAGAAAAAAGTAAACTCAAGGTTTTTGTATATGTGCATGCACAGCTCATGGACTCCCTCCAGTTCAGCTGTGTTTGAGGATCCCCGTATTAATGCGAGTGTGCTCTCTTCAAAATGTATTGAATTTCCCAGTAGAAAAGAAGAGCAGGCACATTGTAGTGGTTTGATTTTCGTTTTTTGCACTTTTTTTTTTCTTTTTGATCCTGAAGAATGCGCTTTCTTGGGTTACACATTAAACTGTCAGGAGGCAAAATCAACACTTGGGATTCTACATGGAGCTTGAAAGGTTGCTCCACAAAGCATGGCCGTACAGCGCTTCTCCCATAAGCTTCAAGTTGTTCTTCTTATCTAAGCAAGCTATGTATAAATATTAACATATTATTCATGGGCAAATAATTCCACGCCACTCTTTTACTGCTGCTGCCTTAAAGAGGATTCTTGATTCCGATAAGAATGACAGCCCCTTTGTGGGGCCTCAACTGCATTTCAAGTTAAAAGAATTAAAACAAAAAAGAGAGCAATGGCTCTTCTTAATTAAGTAAACCTCAAAAATGAAGAAGTAAGCAGCCTTTAACTGTTGGTTTTAATGTAGAGGAGCCACCACATAAAAACTACTGGCTAAACTCTATAGTAATTGAAATTAGTGAACTCCCGCTTGACTTCGGTGAGGCAGGGCTGAGATCCAAAGCGTTTGTTCTCTGGGGTGCGAGTGCACGGAGGTACGTTACCAGCAGCCTCGAGCTCTGCCCGAGTTCAGCACAAGTGCTGCGGCAAGCAGACGGTGTGCGAGCCGCGCAGTTCGAACCTGGAGCAGGAGCTCCCTGTAGTGCTGGGGGGGGTCCGTGCCAGCACGTTGGCCAGGGTGGTTTCTGCTACCCAAGGCCGCAGCACAATAGTGGGATTTCCCCTTGCAGCACGGGTGAATTTTTTTGTTAAAATATTCTTTTAGAATCTCCCTTGTGCACAACAAGGAGAAGTGTATTCCTCCAGAAGTGTATTCTTCCCGTAGAGGGTTTGACTTGCCAGCAGTTGCGGACAAGAGGCCGTTGCAAGTGGAACATGTGAAAACAGGGGCCTATTCATAAAAATAATATATTTATATTTACTTGTTAAAGGCCTTTGCTCAGGATCCTTTTTAAAGTTCAGCTGGATTTAAAATGCCCACTTCAAAAGCCAAAATGAAGACTTTAACAGATGTGCCCTGGCAAAGAAAAGGGTGTAGACACAGCAAGGAATTCAGAAGGGACAGACAGTCATATATGGACATAGGAAAAGAATCCCAAATAAAATGCTTGTGGCTGGGAGCTGGCATTTTTGTGTTACCTGCAATGAGCCTCTGTGTTTGGGGCTTGGCCTATTCCTTTCTTTTTTCTGGCTGCAGCTTTTCTGCTGCTGCTTTTTGTACCACAAGAGACTATCTGTGTAATTTTACCTGGGCCCTGGTCACTCTAGCAACCAGAGGAGGTTGCTAGACCAGTGGAAATGTCTTATCAGTAGAAACTTCCCTATAACTGAGAATTTGAATCACATGACGTACTTTAAAAAATATGAAATTTCAGGTTGCAAGATGTGGAACAGGCAAGTGTTTGTGTGTGTGTATGCAGTCGCACCGAGGAACAGCCTGACAGCAGCTACTTTTATGCAAAGTCTCGGCAGCACTGAGCGTTTGCAGGTGCTGCCACCTCGTAGAGCCGGGTGTTGAAAATACTCCACTCCATGCCGTCAGGATATCTGCACGGCCTAGTGGATGTCTATGCTAGTAGACAGTTTTATCTCCAGGTTAATTGAAAGCATATTAATTTCAGGCTGTTAACACATTTGTAAAGATTAGATCAGGCCTTATCCAAGTGATTGCTGTTCAACCGAGGGCTCAGCCTCGGGAGGCTTTTGTGTCCCTGCGTGCACCTCTCCTGTCCTCCGAGAGCTGTGCAGGGGACGATGCCGTGGTGTCCCCAGTGAGATGCTTTATTGTCTCTCATAAAACAAAAAAAGACAAACCAAAAAACTATCCTCCGTGCTATTGACTGCCATCTCCTGTCACTTACTGGACACATGTAAATTGTGTTAAGAGCTGTCATATAGGGCATATTAAAATTTCAAAGCCAAGCCTTCAATGACCAGGGAAAACCAGAATTAGGATTGCCAGTTTCAAAGCTCTGCTAGATGTGTGTTTTTAAGGAGGTCCTTAAGGACCCTGACCACCAGGACGTCCCGCTTTACTGAAGCAGAGCTCTCAGCAGCTTCCCGTGCAGCTGCGTGTGCCCCACTGCAGACCTGACCCCAGGGGAGCGGCCAGACCTCCCGAGAGCGAGGTGCACACAATAAACACGCACCGTTTGGCTGAAGTTGCCTTGTATCACGCGGGAGCAGTGACAGAGAAGGGAAAACTCCGTTTTCCCAGGAGAGCACTCACCTGCCCGAACCACGACACTGCCCTTTTTCTTCCCGCACGGTCACCAAGTACCGTCCAGTTTGTAAAATAAGTAACGAGGGAATCTTACAGGCAATATATTTTCATTGGACACCTTTAGTTCATCTTTAGAGTAGCTCTATTCTGTGTCCCAGATGGGGCACAGGGGTCTAGTGGAGGCCACTCGTCCATGCAAGTCAGAAGCAGAGAGGTCTTGGTAGGCACGGCCTATCGGTGGCTCTCCGGGGAGATCAACTCCAGTTCAGGAGTGCCTACACAGATAATTACCAAAAATTGGGAGAGTGTATTAGAAGAAGAATCAATCTGGACATGCTGCTGCCTTGTATTTTTTCCTTAGGCAAGAGGTACTGCCACAGTCACAGGCAGGATTCTGGCTTAACTAGACCTTTGGTCAGAGGTGGTTGTGTGATTTTTATGCTACTGAGCCTCTTGGAACATGCAGGTGAATTAGCTTGTGCACATTAAGTATTATGAATTTTCAACAGAGTAACTTTTTATTGTATACGTATATGTTTTCTCACATGTAGGGAAGAATAATTGCTATACCCTGAAAGGATTTGTCTGAGCTTTGTTTCACAGCGTTGAAGTTTAGTCTGAAGACATTAACTTAGAATGACCTTGCTTTTTTCATGACTCACCCCAAAAATTATTTTCCGGTAGGTTTGTTCTGAGTGATTAAGATAGGTTTCCTTGCATATAAATGCTGTTCTATATACATATATATATGTATTACCTATATATATATATATATATATGTATTACCTTAACCAAGGAAAGCTCCCACACTTTCCCTTGTTTATGCATATTATATGTGACATAGATTCAAAGTTAAATGTCAGAGCTCTTATTTAAGTTAACATATGAATATAACCCAATTTAAAACTGTCTCCTCATTTTCACTGCTGCCTATCTTGCCTTTCAGTGTGGCTGCTACTTCGTTAACGGGGAGCAACTGGAGTTGAGGAGGTCACAGCCCTCTTAGCTGCTCCAGTAAATCCCTATCTGCTGTGAACTTCACAGGTCGTCTGCCTGCTTCTCAGCTGTCTTGGTCAGTGCCATCACAAAATTCCCTTCCACATACAGGTAATGCCCACATAGGAAATTATACTTAATATTTCATTAAGTGAGTGAAAGAGAGATGGGGGCAGTACATTAGAAGCTGGTTCTCAACCACTCCCTGATTTTCATACTAGCCACAATTGCACGTTAAGGCAGCCTGGGAGCTGTTTCAGCAGGCACTGGGCTCCCCGAAGAACCGCCTGTCGGCTGAGCGTAGCCAGAGAACGGCGTGCTCTGGCCACGCTTCCTCCAGGCTGCCTGTTGCAGCACGCCCCTGCACACGGGGTGCTGGGGAGAGCGGCGGGAGCTGATGGCACCAGCTTCGTGTCTGCCCGAAAGGCCCTCGCTCCCTTCTCACCACTTGAAGGATGTAAAGGGAACACAGAGTGAAGCACAGAAGCTATTCTTCAGTCTCAAAAGCTGGTAAAAATATTTCTAATACAGGTACATATGCGCGCATGTGAGCTTCAGAGGACATCTTCTTGTTTCTCATGCTAATTTTATATTGTTCCTGAATCAAAGCCCAATTTTCCTCTTTGTGAAAGTAAAGTTTAAATTCTGTTCCTATTCATTGATCCTATTAATAAACAAGGCATGTAGAGATTATTTTTTAGCAATTGTTAAGGTGCTAGTGTGTTAGTAAAAGGTAAGAGATGCATGATAGCCATAAAGGGTATGGGTTTTTTTCTTCAAGTATATGAACCAAGTATATGGTTTTGTCACATTATTGCAGACTATATATATATATATATATTTATTTTTCAGTAAGAACAAACTGCGATAAGTGAAGTCCCTGAACCTGTACTATGCCACAAACATACAAAGATAATGACTTTTACAACACGAAGAAAAAATTGTGTCGCAAATAAATGGATAAACTTATCCTGCCTAGTGGTGGCTTCCAAGAGGTCAGACATTTTGTAAACCAGCAAACAGATCCAGACCATGCAAAACTGGGACGGTCCCGTCTTTTCCTGTCTGTTAATTTTTCCACTATGAGAGTGTTCAAAAGTCTCCGAAATAAAGGTTTACTGTCTAGGGGTTCAGAAAGTCATCTTTTCATAGAACAGTTAATTCCGACAGGTAACCCCAGCAGGCACACGAGCTGTTCCGTAAAATGTAAGGTCCCTAATCTTAAAAATTTATTCTACATCCTGAAACCAAATGTTTATTTGTTTTTAGTAGTGCTCACAGTGCTGCTGTGGCCCAGAGTTTAGCTCAGTGATTTAGCAGCCTACACCTCGTTTATGAGACTGCGGGCAAGTGAGCCCCAGTTCGATTTAGCATTTAGCAAGTTCACCCTTTTGCCACTAAATCACTGTACAAGCGTGAGCAAACCACTGCGCTCTTTCCCTCCTTCCCCTTATTCAAATTTACCCAGTCGATCGCTTGCGATATGACTGTAATGGAGGGAAGATTAGCCCATGAATATGTACAGAAAATTCTGGAAGCCCTGCTGAACTGAGGTCACAGCGTGAATTCTGAGTGTAGAGGTGAGATTTGAGTATTATCGCAAACTTTCTGGATGAAAAAAGTCTGGAACGGTCCCTGTGATTTTCTAGCCAGAACAGCTGGAAAGAAATGGATACGGTCCCCAGCAGAAATCTGCTCTGAGATCACCCTGACTTGCCAGGTCTGAGAGAGGTCCTTCACGCTCAGCCTTCTTCTGGGCTTCTTTTAGTTGCAAAATGTGCTGGGCCAAGAACTAGGAAAATAGAGAAAGATTACAATTGTAAACGTGGTGAAGTTTAAAGTAATAAGTACTTATTTCTACATAAAAAATGTATTTAACTTCACCATCTGTGTTTCACTTGGTTCACATATCCAGGTTATTCTCTAAAGTTGGGGAATTTTTTTTTTTAAATGAAATTTCAAATTCTTAACTAATCAGCAGCTACCAGGAACTAGGCCTTTTCAGAGAAACACAAATATGCAGCAAGTCAATGGCACTAGCAACAGTCAGTAATTTAGGCACCCTGCTTTTCGTGTAATTAGTGTAAAAATTTTTTTGCATTGTTTTAGAGGTATTGAGGAGCTGTTTCCTCAAGTGATGTTGGGATCATCTACAGGGGTTCCACATCTCTCTACTTCAGGCATCTCAACCGAGGCAGCCAAAAAACTGGGTCAGGGCAACGTTCCAAAATTTTAGTGGTGAGCCTCCAAAATTCAAGACACTCAGGGAATGCGTGTTGGGGAATAATATGAGAATGCTGGAGGAAAAAAAAAAAAAGAGAAGGGAATATTTAATTTGTACCCAATATTGATATTTCAAAATTTGGTACAGTCAATTTGGAATAAAACACGCTGTTTGTTTTGAACCCCTGTGAAAGCCAAGCCAGTTGCCTCTGAGCCTCAGACGCTGTCTGATCCCATAGGTTCCTAACTTGCCACAAGGCAATCTGTATGGCTGGCTGCTTTGAATCCGCAGGCACGGGAAGATTTTGGATGCCAGCTTTTGAGGAGTCTCCCCACTGGATTGCACTGGAACCTGGAATATGAGAATGTGGGTTGGCAAGAACCTGCGTGTCTGGGAGCTGCCGAGCAGCCCCAGAGGCTTCCCGAATTTGGGCTCGCCATCATCCCTTCTGGTAGGATGGAGAAAACTGGGAACCCTCTCTCAGCTCGAAACCTCAGAATTTGGGAGCCAGGTCCCCTGAAATGTTTACCCCGTTGTTCCTGGGCAGCTGTTGCATGGAGCTGTGAAGCAGCTGGAGTTCAGAAACCCGAAACAGCCTCAGCGGAGGCACCTGGTGGCTCTGCAGGTGGCCCCCAGCCTCCTTGCTGCTTGCCAGGCTGCCATGCGTGTCGCTTGGCACCATTTCGGGGTGGTTTATCAGAGAACCGGAGCCCTGAGGAGCTATGGTTTGTATTCACGTGGGTTTTAGGGCCTGGGCTCCCTTTCGGCATGGAGGGGGCGATGCTGGAGAGCGGGGAGTGCGACAGCCCCGTCTGTCCAGCGATGAACGTCAGAAACTGGAAATTCACCTGGATGCCACCCTCAGTCAGCCAAAACCAAGGGATCTCTACAAAACACCTAGATCTGAACAAACTGCCATCCTCTGACAAGAATATTCCGTCTGAGAATTTCTGACCAGGTCTGGTAGTAAACATCTCCAGGGTGTCATTTGTGCCTGATACAGGGCAAAAATTATTCGGGTACCTGGTGCTCGGTGTGGAAAGATGAGGGAATGGAATAGTAAATGAAAGGGGTTGAAACAAAAACTGCTGATTGTCTGAGCACGGCTGACCAAGTTGTGTTCAGCTATCTCGGTGCGGAAACACACCTTTCCACAGAGGAGATGGCCACGGCCGGGGGCCGCGTCCATCCCACCCTGCCCGGGGACCCTCTGTCCCTTCCCCTCACCGAAGGGGACTTTGTCGCTTGTGTTTGTTGTTACTGCCTCCCCCTCGGTGGGATTTGTCCCAGGCACCGCGCCTCAGCCGGCTTCTGGGCTTTTACGGCCGCGCTGACCCTGTGAGCCCACGGCCCCGGCGGCCCTGAGGAGGACGAACACGCACCGCGGGCCCCCCTCCGGGGATCCGCCGCCTCGGCGGGTCTCCGCGCTGTGGGGAGACCGAGGGGGACGCGGCTCGGGCGGGCAGAGCCCCCCGCGGGTCTCCCGGCGCGGGGTGAGGACGCTCCTTCCCGCCGCGGCGGCCCTGAGGGGATCTTCCCGCCCTGCGCTCTGAGGGGGGGGGGGATCGCGGCGGGAAGGCCGCGGGTGCGCGACGCCGCTGAGGGGGCGCCGCGCTGGAGCGGGGGCCGAGGGAGGGAGAGCCCCGTCCCGCCCGGGGAGCGGGGGCCTCAGCCGGGAGCGCGGGGGCTGCTGCCGGCGGCGGGGAGGGGGGGAGCGGAGTTCCCGGCGGGCCGGCTGCCTCCCCGCCCTCCCTCGGCGGCGTGAGTGAGCGTGTTTGGGAGGGAAGGAGGGGGTGGAAGCCGGGCCGGGGCGGCCAGCAGGCAATTTGCATGAGAGACAGACTGGGAATGAGCTGGAGTGGGCGCCTCTCCGCGCACACAGAGCGGGGCAGGAGGGGGAGGAGGGAGCTGCCGCCGCCGCCGGGGAGAGGCGGCGAACTCCGGGCAAAGTTTGGTGCCGCGGGCCCGAGGCGCTGAGGCACCGGCGGGGCGGGAGAGCGGAGCGGAGCGGCGCTGGGCCAGGCCAGGCCAGGCCACCGCCGCCCGGGGCCGGGCTTTGTGCTGCCCGCGGCGCGGCGGGGCCTGCGCGGAGCGGAGCGGAGCGGGGGGCGGCGGGGCGAGCGTGGAGCCAGCGGCGGGGCGCTGCCGGCCCTGCCGGGCGAGCCAGCATGTCCTCCATCCTGCCTTTCACTCCTCCCATCGTCAAGCGGCTCCTGGGCTGGAAGAAAGGGGAGCAGAACGGGCAGGAGGAGAAATGGTGCGAGAAGGCGGTGAAGAGCCTGGTGAAGAAGCTGAAGAAGACGGGGCAGCTGGACGAGCTGGAGAAGGCGATCACCACGCAGAACATCAACACCAAGTGCATCACCATCCCCAGGTAGGGGGGGCTGCTTGGCGGTGGAGAGCACACAAAGCGGGGGTCACCCCCGCCCGGGCACGGCAGCCCCCCGCCCGGCCGCCCCGGCGGGGCGGGCGCCGCCGCGGGTCCCCCCGGGGCGGGCAGCGGGGGCTTGGAGGCCCCTCGGTAGCAGCGTCCTCCCCAGGGACTCGGCGTGCTCTGGCACAGCCTGGCGGAGGGCTCGGTTTGCTTTCCAGCCCCGCTGCACTTCGGTGCGGTGTTAGTCCTCTCCTGCATGCTCTATCCTGGCTCTATATATAGTTAAAAAAAAAAAAATAACTGGCTACAGAATTGGATTACTGTCTAGTAATGAGAGAGGAAGAAAGTAAGGGGAATGTAGGGGAGAAAATATGTCTCCAGCCGAGATTAAAAAAAAAAAAAAAAGTTGGAAGCGCTCGGGATTAGTTATACTTATTGTGGATACTCTCATTGTCAAAAGTTTCGGCGCGTTCTCTACTACTGTTACACTGAGATTTTCTTTTGATTAATGTATCAGGAAAATGGTTTTGTTTGGGTTGCTTGGTTTCTTCCATATTAGCTAGACAGATATTACTCTGAAGAGGTGATTTAGAGCCCTGCTGTGCATATGTTTTCAAATTACTTTTTAAATCGGGAATGCAAATGGCATAGCTGAAGGGGATTGTTTGGAGTGCAAAACAAGCATGTGAGGGTGAATATAACTGATTTTTTTCCCCTTTTTTTGAATTAACATAGATTTTACTTTTAGCCTCCATTCCGAGATCGATCCATAAGACCATTATAAATCATAAGGGAATTGTATATAAGTATCCCATCTAAGAAAAATTTTCCAAGTAACTTTCAAATAGCTGGTCACAAGTGGTGTTTTATTGCTGAAGATTTGTTGGTTTCTGTGAGCTCAGCCAGATGACTGCTGATTCTGTTACTGATTGTTGTTTGAGGTTTTTTTTTTTTTTTTTAAACAAAGGCCAAAGTTCATCCCAAATATTTGAATGCTGCATAATTGTATGCTTCTGCGTGAGAAGATATCTGTGTGTGTGTGTATTCATGCTTCTCTCTCGCGCAAACAAATGTACGCTTTCTTGGTTGTCAGAATGATTTAATATGCAGTAGCTAATACAAAGCAGCATCTGTTGCATGAAAAAGTGAAGCAAGTAGCTTAGAAATGTGGGTATTTGGAACTCCTAAAAGTTTCTTCCAACAACGATAGTGTTTTTTTTAAAGGAAAAATAAAGCATCCTTATCTTTTTGGTGGTGAATGACAGTGGCTTAGATTTTGGCCAGTAATGCAAATAGACCTCTCAGCCTTTGTTAGAGTTGCTCTGGCTTCGCCCAGTTGAAGCAGAAATCAAAACCTGTAGAGCTACCTCCTGATACAAATGCCTTAAACCCTATATTTTTAAATTCTTGGTAAGCAGCGTGTTTTCCACATAGATGATACCCTATTTAATCCACTTCCCTGAAATACTTAGCATTTTAAAAGAAGAAAATGACTTGAGCAGCCTTGATGATGTGACCTGGGTATTGTGTCTAGCTGATGCTGACCTGTTAGGGAGCAGACCATGAAGCCTTTTGGTGCTTCTTTTACTCATAACAAGGTGGTTTAGATCGGGGAGGAAGGTTTTGATATTTTGTGATTCAAGGGAAGCAAAGAGATGGGTGGAGTATGATGTTTTAATTTAGAAAAATAATTTTAAAGCTTTAAAATAAGTAACAACACAAGCAGATATCACAAGTCATAAATAATAGCACCTCCATAGATTGTCCTGGCTGTTCCTCCTGTGCAGAAGTGAGTGTCTGTTTCTTCTAGACCTCGCTTTGTTAAAGGAAATCTGTACAGAAATTAAAACGTTTCATGTTCACTTGTGACACAGAGCCTGGATCCTGCAGATCTTAAACCTTGGTATGGGGGAAGTGTCAGCATATTTTGATGGCAGCTCCTTATGCCTTGGCACTAGTTGTTAAACACGACACTTCATATGTACTTTTATGACTGTTTAGTATGTATATTACAGAGATCCAAATGAGCGTGGTTAGGTTAGTCTGTGCTGGACCCTCTGCAGCACCATATTGAGAGATGAATATCTATGTATCAGAGATTGGGGAATGGTGTGGAAATGTGAAACAGCTTGTCTAGAAGTCAGTGGCAGAGCTGGAGCTATAACCAGGCTGTGTGACTTTTAAGAGCTGTGTCTTCTCTGGACTGTGCTGCTTGTCCTAATGTATCTGTGAATCTGATTATCATGTCACTTGAAATTAGTGTTTGCAAGACAATTTTAGTATGGTTTTAGTTGTGTTTGTTTTTTTTTTTAATAATTCTATAATTCTACACATATCCTTTTACTATTTAGTCAAATAAATATGTTGGGAGGGGAGAAGAGAGGGGCATTAAGGATTAGATCATGTTGTGCATTGTCTGTAATGCATCGGTAGACTGAATTACAGTGGAGCTATGCCAGTGATGACTCTGGCCCAGCAGGAGTAGGGTAAGTCCAAAATTAGCTATTGTATCCATGAGACCAAGCAAGTTTCAGATGTGAAAGTGCTTGAGCTTCGCAGAAACATTGCTCACGGGAGGGAATAAGGGCTACGCAGCAAATTCCTGCAGTGATCAGGTGGGATTGGTTTAAGAAAGAACAAGAAAAAAATTAATTTTTGTTGTAGGGCTAAGGAATTAGAATACCCAATTTATTCCTGCTGTCATTTTTATGTACTTGGAATTGGAAATATACATACTACATTCTATCTCCTGACAGATTATTAAACCATGAGTAGTTTATTTGCTTGCGTATCTGTTCAGCATGTATTACTTTTCCAAGTGCTCCATTTGTAAGATGATGTGACAGATGCCTCAGGCCCCAGGTTTTCTGTTGGAAGGACCTGTGGCAGACAGCAAAAGACTGGAGAGGCCTTCAAGGATTTCAGTGTAATGCTCTGCTGACAGGTTTTTTCCTTCTTTTTTTTTTCTGCTGGAGCAGGAAGTAATTTCCACCTGAAAAACCTACCAGTCTCAGACCATCTGATTGTTTCTTGTGCCGCAGTTACTGGTGCTGGACAGAATGGCTGGTTTAGAGGACCTTCCTCCCTCCCTCCTCTGGCGCACTGCTGCCAAAGTCCATCCTTCTCCAGAAGGCAGCTGCCTTTAAATCTCTGTGCACTAAGCTGGTGGGCTTTGGTGTCAGGAGCTGACCTGGTGAGTTGTAGCAGGCTGGGTCTGCGTGGCAGTAAGACCTTTTTTTGTACTGTACTGGGTGATAAAATTGAAAACGCATATTCTTTTGCACATTGAAATATATCCTTTGTAGTAGTTGCGTTGACCTTGAAAGCCTAGCTTTCAGGATGGACATTTTTGTCACTTTTCAGGCAAGCTTGAGGATAGTGTGCCATTAGCACCTACCCCAGCACAGCCAGGTGTTTGAGTTTGTGGCCTCTCTAATTTGCTCTGCGAGCAAGCTTAGGTCTACTCCAGCTGCTATCAGATTTTTTGAAATTTTGATATCTCTATTTGCTTCCAAGACCAAAGAGTACGGTAAGCGTGCAATCTGATGGCAGCAAAGTCTACAGCTGACATTGCTACATACCTGCAGAACCCTATGGACTTCATCCTTGGGAGGAGAGCAATGAGTTTCTAATACTATTCCTGATCTGAAGAGAGGCCATACCGTGCACCTGACAAACCGTCAGCATTTTGCCCTAGAAATAAAGTGTGTTAGGCTGAACTGTGATGAGTGTTTAACTCTTAATGTATATAGGGGCCTGAACTGGAGAAGCCAGGAACATGTGATGAGCACTTAGTAATTTCTAAAAGCTGTGCAGTATATATAGTCTTGCTGATATGGGACAAGATAGTAAATGCTTTCTTTCAAGAGCTTTAGTGGAACTACACACATTAAGACATAAATCTTATGACATATTGTGATATATTTTCATATGCATATTTTTCTTTTGCACCTATAACTGTATTTATTTTTTTATATCACCAGTGGTTTTAGAGGAGCTGGGATTCTTGCATGTAAGGAACACCTTCTTTTAAGTAGTGTTTTGTTTTGTTTTTAATTTAGAAAATAGTTTTGAAGAGAAATGGGTGTTATTTCTTGTGGAACTCATCTGATAAGGATAGAATGTACCAACTGAAATTGAAACATGGCACATTTGCTTTTTAAAAGCAGCTGAACAAGGTTTTCCTTAAATGATTTATATCTTGGTGGGGAAAACCAGGGATAATACACAAGTGATTTTAGGAACATCTTGGGTGTGAGCATACCTTCTGTTGTGTTGGTAGTTGGCCGCACGATATTTACAAGAATTGACCATGTCCTTAGGATTGCCTCCATACCAGGAAAATGTGAAAACTGTAAATATAGTAAGTGGCGGAGGCTGTCTGCGAGACTGTGAAGTTATGTTCTCCTTTTGAGAGTGGTGCCCATCTGCTTTCAGTAGTAAGCAAAGGTCCAGTCATAGTTTTGTGTGTTCATGTCCAAATTCGTATTTTTTTTTTTTAATGCCAATTTTAAACGACCTTGTTTTCAGTTTGGCTTGTCCCTGTGTGTGAGGAGCTTTAGTATTGCATAGAGTTGTTTAAGAGTGTCTTAAGGTTAGATTATCGTAACGGTGGTGCACTGGAGATGATTACAGTACAGTCCCTGTGTGCAAACACAGTCAAGCTGCCATTATCCTTGTTAGCTCCCTGTTGCCGGTAATATTACTGCTAGGGAACGGTGTGCACTAACCTATGCACTGACCTAGCTTTATGGGCAGGTTTTTACAGCCCTGTCCTAACCTTTGTGCTGCCACAACTGTGCTGCTGGCAGTACCCACATGAGCTAGTTTAGCTGTGGCAGCGATAGCTGCAGGGTGGACACCGCTTTACAAATCTGTTTGTAACTAGCTTTTGTGGCATTAGTGTGACTGCAGATCAGGTCTAAAGGTGAAAATACGGTACAGTGGGCACAGGCCTTTAATCAGGTGTACTTTCTGCCTGCAGTCCCACTTGTCCATCAGTACCTTTCTCATCTTCCTCCTTGTCATCTTCCCAAAGGTCAAACCTCTCTTTCCAGGCACAGAGGTTTCTGCTCCCCACAGCCCCTCCAACAACTTCTCCCCGTCCTTGCATCAGAGTTGCTGCCTCTTATATGAGCCTGGATAATAGCGTGTGTAATTGATTTTTAGTCCACGCTATACCATTTTAAAAAACAAAACAGTACAGTTAAGCTAAAGCAATAATGTTGATACAACCAGTTAGGGAGCAGCTTCGCGTTCAGTTACGTTGGTGGAGGTGAAGGAACTGGGGAAAGGAGGGAGGTCAAGGGAGAAATACTGTCCAGCGTTGCAGCCCCTTCCCTCAAAGTAGCTGCTGCTGGAGTAGCACCTCAGACCCAGCCCTTAGTAAGATGTCTTAAATTTGTGATCTCTCTGTCAGCAGCCAATACAATTCAAAACCTTTTGTCAATATATATATTTTTTTTTCCTGAGATGTGCAGGCCAGCTAACATTTTGCGTTAAAACTGGTGGCAAAACTCCTCTTAACTTGAAAGACAACACAGCAATGTTTATATAGAATGCTGGTGGGCTAAGGGGAAAACATGTATTTGACTATTTGCTGAGATGTTTTCAAATATTCATATGTCTGCCTTTTTTTTCTCCCCCCCCTTCCTCAAGAGACTAAAATATTTAAAATAGCTTCTGAAAGGACTCATAAGATTCTCATTATATTGTGTGGTAAGTGTTGAATCTTTGTGAAAGAAAATGTTTAAAATGGTTGCTTAACTTTTATAGTATTAGGAAAAGACCCTGAACATTGCAGTCATTTAAATATAATGAGAAATAAATGCAAAAAATTGATGAAATCAAGAAATACACACTGTACGGGATTATCACATCAGGGATCCAATTAAAATGAGCTCTTCTAATAAATATTGGTTTAATAATGTAAACTTGTGATTGCTATATTATTGCAACAAAAATAAAATTAACAAGATTTAATGGACTGAGCAGCCATTAATTTTCACTTGTTAATTTATTAGGAGCTTCTAATGCTGTTAGATGCACAATAATGCCATTATCCTGCATGAACTACTTTATGGAATAAATAGGGCCAAACGGTGCTTGAATTAAATTGAATCAGATTTTATTCCCAAATTATCTTTTCCTGTTTTTTATTTTTTTATTATTATTATATTTTTCTAGCTTTCCTCTATTGAGTGCAATTAAATTTTCAGGGATGGGAAGCAGCACTCTCTTCCAGTAAGGCTTATGAATAGTTCTAATTAACTTTTGTCCTTGTCTGCCTTGATGGGCTGTGTAAAAAGCTTTTTCCAGTCCAGAGCTGATTGTGTTGATTGGCAGTGAAGAGAGCAGACAGGAGCGAGGGGAATAAAGACAGGGCAGAGGTTCTTGTCCAGACACTCTAGTTCTAGCAGGCTGACTCCACCAAGCTTAGCAAATGTTTGCTAATTACATTTTGTTACTGCGACTTGAGTCCAAACATAAAGGCAAGGAAGTTGTTAATAATTGGGCTCTTGTACTTGTCACTGGTAGCACAACTTGCTGTGTAACTGAAGAGACAATAATGTGTCAATTGTTGCAGTTAATGCTGCTTTTAAAGACGTTTTGAAGCCTTTTAGACCTGATCCTCATTTGCTCACGCATCTCTTTGCTACCACTGTCAGAATGACGGGACTTGCCCTTAGGCAAGCAGGAAAGTTTGCTTGCTGCTGGTACTGTGGCTCTGTAGAAATGGAATAAAAAGCCAGAGCTCTTTCTTTCTGTATTAAAGACTTGATCCTGCAGAAGCACAGGTCACAAATGTGAGCAGGAATAAACTACTTGTGCATAGTAATAGGAGCCCTATTAAAAAAAATAAAAAAGGGTAACCCTTATCTTCAGAAGAGCGCAGCCAGGTAAGAAATAAGAACACCCTGCTTTTTAGAGAATCAGCCAGGAATTGTCTGAGCTCCAGAATAGGAAATCGTCGTTGTCAGCTAAGCAGCCCGTTAAACCGAAGCTGTTGTAGCTGCGCTGTTTTGGGTATCCAGATTTGCTCATTTAGTGACAAGGTAGGTTTCTCTATCCTACGTGGCTGTGGTGCAGCCAGACTTTAGGCTATTCAAAATGAGTAGGTCAGGAAATCTGTGGGATTGTGTGCCCCAGCAGTTGCTCCAAATACTGAACCACCGTTCCGTTTTCTACAGTGGGGAATCTCCACATGAACAGGCATTACTCAGTGTGAGCGATGATTGCTGATATTGGCCTTGCTTACGTCAAGAATGCACTTCTGAAGTAGCAGATGTCAGTGGACAGGAGCAGCACTGGGGAAAGGACACCGGGAAGCATGGGGACAAAATGGGTAGTTGTTCCTTGTGAGTTTGATTCTTCAGCGTGCTTGTGTTCAGAATCGTGTTTTTCCACGAGGAGTAAATTTGATTGCATTTTTACAGTGTTAGGAGCTGCTGTTGATGTGGAAGACATGATAAAATGATAAATCTCATTGGTGAGCCTCGTGAAAGAACATGCTTAAAAATCCAATAAAACCTACCTGTTAGAAACATAACCTGTGTAAGTCTAGGAAAGGTGAATAGGTGATCTTGATAAATTTTATTTATCGCTAGAAAAACCTTTACGGCCCAGTTGCTGTTCAGCACGGAGGTTATGAGGGCAAAGAAGTTGCACGTTTCAGGTAGTCGTGTGGCTGGGGTCTGTGTGTGCCTACCTTGTCCTAGGGCACCTGCACACCCACCACAGATGGGCCATGTGCCTGACCCCAGGAACGGGAGAATCTGCTTTTCGATCTCCGGAGGAAAGAAGAGGTGAGGTCTGTGTATCATGGAGAGGAGGTTGTAGGGGACAAGGTGTCAGAAGAGTCGGTCTGTCTGCCTGGGGCTCTCGCTTCCTCCATGCTTCGGGGTCCTCATGAAGGAGCGTCTCAGGGTCGAGGTATTAAATGGACCGTCTTTAGCTCACTTCATGATTTGTAGTTATCTAATCTGAAAATTTAATTAAAGTTTTGCTTATAAATTGTGTCATAGGAAAGGTCGGAGATTATCTTTGAATTGGTGACGTTCATCAACCATAACACAATCTTTTTGAAAAAGGAAGTCAAGAAGAAATTTCCTCCTTTGTGGTGAAGTTGCAGCCAGCGATGGTTGAATGATGGATGCTGATACTGACTCTCCTTTTTCACAATAAAAGAGGAAAAACCTTGTCCTTCCTGTTTTAGTTGCTTGAACATGAAAAGAGAAATTCACTTACTCTTCCCAGATGTAGAACAGTTAAAGTTCAGAAAAATATTGAGCTTAGTAGAAGACGTGTGTGGAACATGAGCGTGCCTCTTTGTGTCAAATATACAACTCTTGTTGCTTTATCTACTTATGGCTAGAGAACACGTTTTTCCCCACATTTCCTTTCCTTCCATAAATGGATTTTAAGTGTTGCTGTGTGGGAAGACCCAACTACAAGCACCTTTAATTTTGTTATACTCGGAAAGACCAGATGTGGTTTTTTTCATAGAGATACAAAGTCTGTGGTTTCCATACATGTGGAACTGTAGCGAAAGGTCCTTTTCTTATTATTTGTTGAACAAATTGTTGTTCCCCTTGAGTCAGATGCATAGCCAGTTTGTATAACACGTGTAACAGTATCTGAAAAATTATATCAGTGTTGAAAAGGCACTCTTTGCCTAAAAGAAAGGCTAATAAGCAGCTGGAACCTGAGTCTTTTCCCACTCTTTTTGCATTTGTGTAATTATATGGATTTCAGTAAATTTACTTCTGATTTACATGCAAGTGAAAGGAGAGTCAGGCCAGCACAAGAAACCAGTGAACTGAAAATGGAGGCATTTGTAGGTTGTATATTATCCGTTTTTCTCTTTTAAATTCAGGGCTTTTGGGGCTTCTGTGGGTTCTTCTTTGCAGAACTTGAAGCCTGCCCAGCAGAGCCTGCGAGACCTGCGGGCTTGGCGCTGGGCACCCTGCGTGGCTGTAGGGCGTAGCAGTCCCATGAAGGCTGGACTTGTCAGGCCTGGGCTGGAAATCTGGCAGGAGGCCAGGCAGGATTTAGCTGGAAGTTTGTTGAAAATGATACTTCTCTGCAAAGCGTTTCATTTTCGGAGGAGTTCTCGCTCGTGTTTCGTTGAGGGTTTTCTGATGGGCGCTAGTGTGGCTTGGCAGAGGCCCTCCACGTTTTGTAGCTGAGATACCACTGGCAGTGGGTTTGGCATTGACAGTGGCTCCTGGTCCTGTGCCTGTGCAGAAGGCGGCATTTGGCTGTTCTCACTGTGTTTTTTTTGTTTTGTTTTGTTTTTTAACCATTTTTAACCAGCTTGCATACCAGTGGTGAAGCCCTTACAATGTGCTTCTCCCTGAGCCCCCTTCCCACCTCCCCTGCTGCAGAGCTATACAAATACAGGAAGGAGCAGGGGTTTCCTCTTGCATGGCCTAGATAAAGCCCACCCACAATTACAGGCCTTGAACTCAGAAGAGCACAAGGTCTGCTAATAACATCTATCCTTTCTTTCTTCTCCCATGGTCAGCAGCCTGTTGGAGGAAAGGTCTAGAGTAGTTACTGATGTTGGCCTGGAACCTTCACGCGAGACTCCGGTTAACTCTGGAGACCCCAGGTTAGTTACCTTGTACGAGTTTCACAGGCTTGGAATGGTGAAACTTGCATAGATTTGCCTCATCTTTCTCCATATCTGCTTCTTGGGACTCAAGTGACCTGACTTACTGAACATAAGCTTCATCATAAGCTGAAACTACATTTTTGACCTGTTAATGTTATTGATTTCTTTTCAAAATTGTGTGGCTTTTCTTCTATGGCCAGTGGAGTTTTTGCAGAAGATGATCACTGTTAGAGTGGTCGAAAGTATGAAACCAGCTGATTTGAAACCACTGCATTAGAAACAAGCTTTACAAAATAACTAAATGTAAATTTTTTTAAAAGTCGATAATCACTGTCTGATTATCAAAGCTAATGCTACTTTATAGCTGATTTCTTTCACCAATAAAAGTCTGCTGGCAGTCTGCAAACTGCTTTGAGCTTTGCTCTGAATTAGATGCCATAAATAACTTGTGTGTAGGTAGATGGCTGGTCACTGAAGCTTTTTCCCGAATCTGGTTTTGCTTGTTTGGTAGAACTATAGGCTGAAAGTTCATGTATAGAGTTGCAATTGCATATTTGTTTTTTGCAGTCATAACTGAATTAAGATAGGTTTTCAGTTGTGGATTACTACATAATGAATGTACATTGTGGTTAGGGAAGACTGAAAACATCAGGTTTTGTTCCATACCACTATGTAATATTGAGCAAAATGTTTAACCTGCTTGTAGCTTACTCTTAACTACCTAGCAAATACAGTACTTGCTGTCAGGATGTCAGAGAATTTAATAACCGTTGTGAAAAGCTCTTAAAATCTCGAGAGGTAGACTGTCGCAAACCCCAATACCTTGCTACTTTAAAAAGCGTTCTCTGGCTGTTCAGCATCTCATTTGTACTAAGAAAGCAGTTTTAATTTACTAAGAAAGCAGTTTTAATTTTTGTTGGAAACTTTCTTTGAAAATATGTAGATGCTACATCAGTGAGAATATTAGAATTCCGTAGATGTTTAGTGGTAAGCCTTAACTGGGTTTGCATAATATTTATCTATTCATCTCTGTGCTGGTGCCTCCTGTACACAGGGACTGTTTTGACTGGTTGATACACATCATACCACAGTGGTCTGCTGCTGAGCTTAAGTTTGAAGTCTGTTAGCACAAGTCCAGGGGAAACCCTATACATGTAGCCTCATGTTTTCATTTAAGTAATGTTATATAACCATATGTGAATTTAATGCCATCCAAATACAAGATGCTAAATGAAATAAGTAAGCGTCTCTCAAGCGATTGTGCTGTTGTTAGTGGACTTTTATGACCACGACCCACAGCAACACGAGTTTGAAAAACTAAACATTTCTATAGCTATAGCTGTGTCTTCTAGCGAACGTTTTGGCAGCCACTGAGAGTGCTGGGCAGTCACATTCGTTTGCTTTATAACTCCTTTGCATCTGAAGACTTCTGGTGAATTGTTCCGAAAGAGATGACTGAAAACTAATAGCTGGCCATCTGGCTGGAAACAACATTATTAATTAAGCTTTCTCTTTTAAATCATTTACAAGTTTGAAATAAATGCTCTTTTCAAAGGCATTGAAGCAAGTGGAATTTGAATTCTTGCTGTGGGAAACAGTGTATTTAATGTTCCTAAAATTAAATTTAATGATCCTGAAATTAAGGATCGATAAGTAGCGCTTGAGACCATGGTTACATAGATTTCTTAAGAGCAAAACAACCCCCGGATTAGTCCCTGTGTCTTTTAAATGGTTACTTTCTATGAAGAACAGCGATTAAGCTCAGATGCTGTCAGCTACTCCCATTTAAAAATAAAAAAAAATCTTTACTATGCAATGTTCATCGAGTCCTTTTAAAGACCTTTTCATTATGGTCATTCCACAACCTGTTGAAGCGCCTGTGCCGTGTTGAAGGGGGAGTGTTTGTGACTTCTCGTTTTATACCACCGATCTTTAAGTCCTTTATAGCACAAGGATTTTTACCTCCTTTTGCTGATGGGGAGAGGGAAGTCCTGAGAACTTGGTTCACTTACCTGAGGTTGATGGGGGGCAGAGTTAGGGTGCAGACATCCTAAGGCCTGCTGCAGTGTTCCATATACAAGATAGAAGTGACATTACTCTTGAGAGTGCGTCTTCCCATGCTCTGGGTGGAAAACAGGAGTCAGTTCAAAAGCTGCTCTTTCTGCGTTGTACCAATAATTCATAACATACTCATAAT